>NW_027499787.1:0-108016 GCF_021521415.1 Bidens hawaiensis | reverse complement strand
CCAGCCTAAACCTCAATTTCAAGATCAAAGTTCTAGTAGCCATCAAAATCCAAGCTACTCAAATATTGAAGAAATGTTAATCCAACTCATGACCAAAACAAACGAAGCAGAAAAGAAGGCCGACTCAAGAGCTGTTGATGTCAGCGGAGTACTACTAAAACATGAAGCCGATCTCAAAAGTCAACAAGCATCACTTCAGAACCTAGAAACTAAAATCTAACAATTTGCCCGACAATTATCCGAAAGACCACCTGGCGCTCTTCCAAGCATCACAATCACTAACCCGAATGTGACAGCTAACGCCATCTCACTCAGAAGCGGTACGACCACTGTTGTCTCACCAACTTCAGTTATGGAGATAAAGTCTTCTGATGAAGCACAGGAGAGACTGACCCCAACAAGCACAATACAGCCCAAGGATCCGGTCCGAACTTATGTTCCACCTAATCCATACCCTGGAAGACTGAAACAGGAACGATTGGAAGCTCAGTACGGGAAGTTTCTAGAACTCTTTAAGCAACTCCATATCAGCATCCCTTTTGTGGAAGCCATCGCTCAAATGCCAAAATATGCCAAGTTTCTCAAAGAAGTGTTGACAAACAAAAGGAAGCTGGAGGAGCTCTCGAATGTCACCCTAAGTGAAGAATGTTCAGCAGTCCTCCAAAACAAGCCGCCGACAAAATGACCGATCTAGGGAGCTTTACTATCCCTTGTCTTATAGGAAATTTGTCTGTTAGCAACGCCCTGGCTGTCCTAGGAGCTAGTATTAATTTAATGCCTTATGCGGTTTTTGCAAAACTAGGGATAGGAGAACCAAAGCCCACCCGCATGAGCATTCAATTAGCTGACAATGAAAACTATTAGCCCCACACGAAGTTTGTGAATAAGTGATTGTCTGATAATGAGCAAGGAATATCCGTCTTTCTGCTAAAGAGGATGTATTGAACTCATAATTCATTAGATACTTTTTATGAATGTCAACTAAGTCTTCGATCAGTTAAATATCCTCGGGGCATTGTTGAAAACATGCTTGTCAAGATTGACAAATTTGTTTTCCCAGTAGATTTTGTGATTTTAGACATGGAGGAAGACAAAAGTGTACCTCTGATTTTAGGAAGACCCTTCTTAGCCACCGCAAAGGCTATTATTGATGTTTGCACCGGCAAGCTCACTCTCAGGGTCAATGATGACGCAATCACTTTTGACATAGGAAAATCTATGCCATATCCGCAACAGCATGATGACACATTATACTGTGTTGACATCATAGATTCCATCGTGAGTTGCTATATGCGAGATTCCTACATCAATACACCACTAGAAACACAAGTCTTAGACAAAACACTCAACAAACCCATTTTAGAAAACGAAAATATCAAAAAAGATTATCAGGAAACATCATAAATAATATATGAAATCACTGAAAACAATGAAAAATCAAAACCATCAATCGAAGAACCACCAGCCTTAGAATTAAAAGAACTACCAAACCATCTCGAATACGCCTTCCTAGAAAAATATTCTCAACTCCCAGTAATTATTTCATCTCACCTTTCCAAAGAAGAGAAAGACGAACTTCTTAAGGTTCTCAAAAACCATAAGAAGGCCATCACATGGAATATCATGGATATCAAGGGCATCAGTCCCTCCTTTTGTACTCACAAAATCCTCATGGAAGAATAATACAAACCCGTGGTCCAACATCAAAGACGTCTCAATCCCAACATGCAAGATGTGGTGAAGAAGGAAGTAATCAAACTCCTTGATGCCGGATTAATCTACCCAATCTCATATTCACCTTGGTAAGTCCCGTTCAAGTAGTACCCAAGAAGGGAGGAATGACGGTCGTAATGAACGAGAATGACGAGCTAATACCAATGAGAACCATCACAGGCTGGCGAGTTTGCATTGATTACCGGAAGCTTAATGATCAAATGCTTGAGCGATTATCTAGAAAAATGTTCTACTGTTTTCTTGATGGATTTTCCGGATATTTCCCATTGCTCCTGAAGATCAAGAGAAAACCACCTTTACATTCCCCTATGGAACCTTCGCTTACCGAAGAATGCCATTTAGATTATGTAATGCTCCAGCCACCTTCCAGCGTTCCATGGTGGCCATCTTTCATGAAATGATCGAAAATTCTATGGAAGTCTTCATGGATGACTTCTCAGTTTTCGGAGACTCCTTTGACCATTTTCTAAAAAACCTAGACAAAATTTTGACTAGGTGTGAAGAAGTGAATTTAGTACTTAACTGGAAAAAATGTCATTTTATGGTCAAGGAAGGCATCGTTCTAGGTCACAAGATATCCCAAGCAGGACTAAAAGTTGATAGGGACAAAATAGAAACCATATCCAAACTTCCGCTGCCAACTTCAGTCAGAGCCATTAGAAGTTTTCTATGTCACGCAGGATTCTACCGCCATTTCATAAAAGACTTTTCCAAAATTTCTAGACCTATGACCAAACTTTTAGAGAAAGACGCACCATTCGTCTTCTCTGAAGAATGTGTTGAATCATTCAAAATATTAAAAGAAAAACTTATCAACGCACCAATCATGACTACACCCGATTGGACCCTTCCATTCGAAATCATGTGCGATGCAAGTGACTTTGCAGTTGGAGCCGTACTCGGACAACGCAAAGAAAAACACTTTCACCCAATCTACTATTCTAGTAAAACTCTTAATGATGCACAAGAAAACTACACCACAACAGAAAAAGAGTTATTGGCAGTAGTTTTCGCTTTTGAAAAGTTTAGATCCTACTTAGTTCTTTCCAAAACCATAGTTTACAACCGACCATGCCGCCATACGTTACCTTTTCAACAAACAATATGCCAAACCCAGACTTATCCGATGGATCCTACTACTCCAAGAATTTGACATTGAAGTTAAAGACAAAAGGGGAGCACAGAATGTCACCGCATACCACCTTTCGCGCTTTGAATGCCCAGCTCCTGAAGAACTTCCCAAAGAAATTATCAACGATAATTTCCCACAAAAAATTCTCATGCACATCCAAGCCGTCATAGAGGAAACAAACGAAAGCCCTTGGTATGCCGACTTCGCAAACTACCTAGCTTGTAGAATCATAAGAAAAGGGCTTACTCATCAACAACGAAAGAAATTCTTCTCTGACCTCAAGTTTTACTTCTGGGAAGATCCATACTTATTTAGGATAGTCTCTGATCAAGTTATTCGTAGGTGCGTATCAGGCAAGGAGGCTTTAGACATCCTCAAACACTGCCATGAAGGACCAACTGGTGGACACCACGGTACCCCGCCACTACGGTCAGAAAAGTGTTTGATGCGGGATTTTTCTTGCCCACCATATACAAAGATACACATACTTTGATCCAAGCATGCGATGCTTGTCAAAGAACCGGGAACATCTCATCCAAAAATGAGATGGCTCAAAAGGGCATTCAAATTTGTGAGATCTTTGATGTATGGGGAATAGATTTCATGGGCCCATTTCCTAACTCATTCGGAAATAAATACATCCTTGTAGTAGTCGATTACGTATCTAAATGTGTAGAGGCACAAGCTCTTCCCACTAACAACGCTCGAGTAGTTGTAAGATTTCTGAAAAGATTATTTTCACGATTCGGCACTCCCAAGCCCTAATCAGCGACAGAGGTACCCACTTCTGTAACACTCTAATGAACAAGGTCTTAGCACGATATGGGGTTCACCACCGACTGGCAACACCATATCACCCTCAGACTAGTGGGCAAGTGGAGGTCTCAAATCGAGGAATTAAAAGGTTTTTAGAAAGAACTGTAGGAATGAATCGCAAAAATTGGGCAGAAAAGTTAGATGACGCTTTGTGGGCCCTCAGGACGGCTTACAAAACCCCCATAGGAACGAAACCCTTCAAACTCGTTTACAGGAAAGCATGTCATCTACCAGCAGAATTAAAACACAAAGCCTATTGGGCCCTCAGAGCAGTAGACTTTGATCTAACATCCGCCGACATAAATCGGGGAGATCAAATTCGTGAGCTCGAGGAACTAAGAACATTGGCCTATGAAAATTCATGGTCTTACAAGGAAAAGACTTAACGCCTACACGACACCCATTTGAAAGGAAACAAAAAATTTCAAACTGGCGACCGTGTGTTGTTATACAACGCTCGTCTACGTCTTTTTCCAGGAAAATTGAAATCTCGATGGACAGGTCCATACATAGTTGAATCAGTTTTTGACTATGGTACAATTGAAATTTCAAATTCAAATGGCCAAAAGTTCAAAGTAAATGGACATAGATTAAAGCCATATATCGATGGTCCATTTGAAGAAGTTCTGGAGGTATTAACCCTCCAACTCCCTGAATAGGAAATCAAAGAAAACAAGGTCTGGCCAAGACCTTCACAAAACTAGGTCTTGTAAATAATTAAAAAATAAATTAAAACCATGGGGGCGTGCTTCCAAAAGCACGGTCCCGTGCCAAAAATCGCGGACCTGCATCTTCGCTGCAAAAATCTCAGTTAGACTGGTTTGTAACAGAATTGTCAGAACAAAAACACGGGCCGTGCTTCCAAAAGCACGGGGTCATGCTTAGAATACCGGTTGGCTATAAAAGGCACCTTGTGTCATTGCATTCCTTGACCCAACCAAAAACAACCCAATAGTCTTTGAAAGTTCAAACATGCCGACTGCAATGAATGAAGCAATCCCCATTTCCCGACACCCGAGAAACGATGCCCGCCATGTTTCCAAAACCGAGCTTCTCTTGAAACTTCAAGAACTCGTCAAGGAGCTCACCGAAATGAACGTCCTTGCAGAGATGTGCCTTGTTCAACTCACCGAATCAATGGAAAATATGAAAAAATGGAACTTCGAGACATCAACGAACAACTCCAGTTTCAATTTCTCGGTTTCACATACTTTCCACCACCTGGACCATTCGGAGGAGGAGAGCCTTTTGGAAACATCTAGGAAACTTAATTTTCTACTCTTATGTGTAAACAAGTGCATTATGCACAATGTGTTAGGATTTCGGGCTTATCCCGATTATTTTCTTATTTTTAGGAAAACCGGGCTTATCCCGTAATTGTTTTAGGACCTTTTTAATTTTAAAGGAAAGTAATTTTTAGATGACCAAACTTCTAAATTATCATTCTAAACGTCATTCTAAGAATTCCAGCTCTCGTGTTTTGCTAAAATATTACAAGAAAAACATCTGTGACAATAAGCACGGGTCGTGCTTCCCTAAGCACGAGGCCATGGTCACCCCAGAATCTTTAGCATGATACGCGCTGACTCCGTACAATTCTCTGAATCAGAAACATTTATTCCCCTAGCAGCACGGGGCCGTGCTTCTATAAGCACGGGGCTGTGTTCAACTTTCCAGTCTCTATATAATGTATGCATAAACTCACTATTCCATTCACACCAAACACGACATTACTGAAATAGAAAGCAAGAAGGTTGAATGGTGACCGGTGAGGAAGGGCAAGCAACATGAATCATCCTCAAATCTTGAGGATGAGGTCATGAGGCTACAATGCATCGTGAGAGACCAAGTTGAAAGCAACATTCAAACCGAAGCTCGCGTAATCGAGCTAATCAACAAAGTCGAACTACTGAGGTTCGAAAACTTCCATGTTGTGGATGGCCACCACCAAGATGTGGCCTCCAAGCTTAACTTTCTCAACCGAGAAATCGTTAAGCTCGACAAAAAGCTCTCCGAGCTCTTGGAAGACAAATGAGCACCACCACACATCCAAGACTTGTTCGGGAATGGTGGTCGTTGAAATCTGACTTTTTCTCATATTGAAGTTACTCCCGCTAGTGTTATGTGTTAGAATCAAGAATTGTTATTGTACTTTTAATTTCCGCTATGTTTAATTATGTCTTTGTTTTTATGTTTTGTGTTTTATGTTTTAATGAAGTTTAGGATTTTTAATTACTGTCTCAAACTAACCAGAAAATAAAACCAGGTAAGAACGAACCAGCTCGAAAAATAAAAAAAAATCAAAAGGATACTGTCTGCATCATGCAGCACGGTACCGTGCTTCCAAAAGCACGGCGCCGTGCTTTTGGTCCCACTGCAGTTACGAGATTTAAATTATTAAAATATCCTTTTCCAACCACCAACCCTAACATTCACTACGTTTCTGGACCAAAACACCGCCGACCATCCAATAATTCACAAATTTCTTTATCGAATATTCAATTCAAAACCTAAGGTATATTAATTTAACAATTGCATTGTTCAATTTCGTCATTCTAGGTTTAGTTTAACCCAAAAATCTCTTGAATCGATCAAATCGGGTCTAAACCAGAAAAGGATATGTGTTACTTTGCTAGTATAAGATGAATAGATTGTTAAATGGTCAAGGTCTAATCGAAAGAGACAATTCGGGTTTTGGGTCTTGGCATAAACACCCAACAAACCAATAAACCTAATTGTTATAACCGGTCAAAAACGAGGGTTCGAGTCTACATATGGTAGAAGTCAGTATTAAAAACGCGAGCCGTGCCCAAAAACATCACGAACCGTGGTCAACCAGAAGTCAAAATCAAAGGAAACTGAAACAGTGGCAACAGCATGGGGCCGTGCTTTTTAAAGCACGTCGCCGTGCTTTGCTCTCTGTTCCAGGAAATTGAAAATTCTTTTCAGAAACTTGACTAATTCGGATATAAATTGCAGATGGCCGAGTATGGAGAGGATATTCATGCATTTATAGTCTTCCCAAACCGCAAACAAGGGACAGACAAGCTAATGCAAGATTAACTTATCTTAACCAAAGGTATCTCGAAGCTAACTTCTATGCATGTGAAGACACTCTGAGATACGTCAACCAATGGAACCGTTATGAGAACATTGTAAGAGGACCATGGAGACCGGTTTTTTGGTCAAACAGGGGAAGCAGTGATAGAACTAACAAAGGAATTCTTGGCCTCTTTCAATATAAAAAAGAAGAAGTTTGACATGTGGGATGAAGGGGCAATCGAGTTTCGATGTGGGGGTACATGGCATACAACTTTTGTCACCCAGCTGGGAATTGATTTAGGAATTTACACGACCGAGGAACTGACTCAGACATCTGGTTTGACGCTAAAACAAAATTTACAGATGAAGGTGATGATGATGAAGCTGAAGCAGGTGACACCAAGGCAGAGGCTTGGGAACAGTTGAGTTATGGTACAACATAGTATAAGGCAAGCGTTTCAAAAAGCACAGCACTGTGTGACCCACTCATGAGGTATATCCACCGTCTGCTCAGTCACACCGTCACGGCTCGAGGTCAGAGTGAAGGGGTTGTCAACCTAAGGGATCTTTGGGCATTGTACTGCATGAAGAACGACATAGCATGCAATATCACGATGATGTTCTGCAACCTATTCGTGACAAATGCAAGTGCTCGAGGAAGTACCCCGATCTTCGGTGGACCTTGGATCCGCAACCTTTATGAGGCCTATGGTGTGGACACAGGAGGAACTCTAAGCCCAGGCTCGATAGCTCTCAACCTTGATTACTGTGAAAGCATGCAAATGGTTCAGCAAATTGACCCGAATGTGTAGAGATTTTGTGATAAGTACAACCAGGTTTGGGATCCGGAAGATCCGGCAGAGATGATGATACAGGATGTGCCCGAGAGAAGAAGGACATCACCACCCAGACAGAGTCGCCGCCGCACTTACCGTCAGAGAGGAGGCCCATCTTCATCAAGGGCCGGCCCCAGCTCGTCACACGACAGCCGATACTCTTTCGAGGTTATATATGGACTAATTGATCAATTTTCAGCTAACACTACCACCTCATTTAACAAGATTACAAAGCAGATGGCTGGCTCAGATGCACAGCGAGCAGCCGAATACGCAGAGACGAGGCGAGAGAATGATCGATTAGGCTATCGCATGGACAGACAGTAGGTACCATTCGACCCGGACACGGGTAACTGATGATTGGCAGCACAGGTAGGTTGGGCATGGGAATGGGCATGGTTTGGTAGTACTTCATGACATTATTATGTGTTTTTAAACAATTTATTTTCTGTCATTTTTGTTTGTTTGTTTATTTGATGGTTTGGATACTCTTATGGCCATAGGTGCCAAGACATTATGGTAGGAACTAATTTAGCCCGATAGGGCAAGGGATGGATGATTCCATACCCAAATTTTCAGCAGATTATGCTTGTGGTTGTTTGCAGTTTTATATTATATAGGTACAAAAAACAGGTAAACGGACGATAAACAGGGGACGCTCTGTCGAAATTTTGTTAAGCCCTAGGGAAGTAACTCTCCATTTTAACCCATAATACTCAATTAGAATTTTTATCTTTTCATGAATTTATTCACATTGAGGACAATGTGAGATTCAAGTGTGGGGAGGGGAATTACTTGACCAATTGTTTGTTCAACTAATTATAAAAAATTCTCTAAATCAACAAATATTTTTTTGCATCAAACAAATATTATTTTAAAACCTAAAGAGAAAACCAAGAAAATTTTTTCGCAAATAACCAATCATTACAAAAAAAAAGTGAAAAGGTAAAAAAGAAGTTTTGTAATATTGAGAATAAATTTATGATAAATATGGCGTTAATACCCAACTCCTCCGTTACTGTGAGATAAACCTCATGCCATATAAAAAAAATTTCGGAAGCTTTGAGTGAGTCATATGTTTCGTGTGATTTAGAACTTGTCACAATTATTCGTTTCAAGACCGCACGAAGCCTTGTATAAGGAAGAAGGTAATATTATCATAATTCCATCAAACCATTCGCCAAATTACAAAACCCAAAACCTAAACCCTACCACTTTATCTATATCAACTGTAAAATACAATACTGGTCTTTTACCGGCATACCCTAAAGAACTGGAAATGCATTATTTCGATTTCAATTTCCTTTGCTGCATACACCTCACAAAACCTAGGTTGCCTCCAGAACTTAGGGAGAGAATCTTTCTCTTTAGCAATGAGGTGAGGAAAAAGTGGCGCCAAGATGTACAAAGGCCACCATTCTGTGGAATTTCCAAAAACGCAATGAAGAGAAGAGAAAAAAGATATGAACGATGCTTAGGTTACGGAAACTAGTCCCACGAAGGAAGTTGTAGAAAAAGTCAAACTCAGTCTCAGCATGAATATACAGAACTAATGAGGGTGGGGGCTATTAGGCACAAAGCTGAACGATCTATTAGAGTTGGGAGTTATGTTCAGAACAGGATTGAGGAAGAACTAATCCACATCCTTGACAAAACTGGTCTTGACGATCTGACCTTAAAAGAGTCACTAGAAAGATAAAAAAAATTAAAGGGGAGCTAACCAATGAAGACATCTCAAGACTCCCGATAATCAGTAGAAGTTGTATTTACCATACTCAATAACTCAAACCCTTTAACCACCACAAAATACCACATCCATACTCACACAAAAACCAACCCATTTTACCTTATGATCTATACAACCCTTCAAAAGAGTGGAGATTTGAATTTGTTACAAGCTTATTTATCACAGGTCGCATTTTGACTAAGAGAGTTCACATATATACATCACAGGTATGATCAGATATATAAAACCGAGTGTGAGTGAACATTGAGAACGTGACGTTTTGCATAAACAGAAGCTCATAGAAACAAAAGTTCCTTCTTATTTATTACTAACACAAAATTGGTTACTTTGTTTCATCTTCTTGGAGCTCACTTGAGGGATGGTTATAATCTAAAATTGCTGTTTTTAGAGGATATTTATAAAAAAATTGCTTGAGGACAAGCAATGTTCAAGTGTGGGGATGTTTGATGTACATAGAAATATACATCTTTTAAGCATAAAATAATCTCTAAAAACTGCAATTTTTATCAAATAACATAGCATGAAAAGCTACTTATCATAAAAAAATATAATTTCAGGTGAAACCAAGCCACAAACGAAGAAACAAGCGAAAAGACGAAGAAAAACAGAAAAAAAAACACAAGAAAGACAAAGAAACACGCCCCCATGCCTCAAGAAACACGTGCCCATGCTTCTGAACACAAGAAAAGACAAAACCTAGAAGCCAAAGTACGGGGCCTTGCCTCCAACCACGGGGCCGTGGACGTCTACACAGAAAAGAAAAAAAAAGAATTAGCACATTTCACTAAAAAACACGGGGCCGTGCATCAGTAAACACGGGGCCCTGTGGTCACCTTTCAGAATAGACAAAACAAATATGGCACATGTCATAAAAATGCACGGGGGCGTGCCCACTAAGCACGGGGTCGTGCTTCGCACTCTAGATTGCCTATAAATAGTGGCTCATGTTGCACTGATTTGGTGTACCTTGAAAAGATTTCTATCTGATTCTCTCTTATAAAAACACACACTAACACTCACATAGGAGGTTTAGTGAAGAGTTTGAAGGTTTGGAGATCATCACCATCAACCATCATCATCAACCATCATCACCAACATTAAGAAGGAAGATTCATCTACATTTGGTTAGATCATTCTAAGTTTAATCATTTATTGGTTATCATCATTCATTTTAATGTCTATAGCTACTCTCTAAAGCCTCTTGTTTTACATTGGCAATAAGCACTTGGTATATTTATAGCGAAAGACGGCACATGCATTTGTAGGTAAACAAAGAGAAAACTATGATTTGCCTCCTTGTGTAATATCATCGAGGGCACCATAAATCCCTGAAAACTAAAATTCTCATGTTGTTCCCTTACCTTTCTCCGGCGGGCTCACTCTTGCTCCTACCGTTAGTAAAACCCACATTGACCGTTTATGGTAAGGGGTAATGTTATCATTGAACACGTTTAACATAATAGATCGTTTATATCCCTGCAATTAGGTTTATGTCACTCACTATTACAGTTATCACCCAAAATACGTTGTTGCACCCCCTATAATTTTCTGATTGGAGTACTAATCTGTTGCCGTGAAAGTGATTGGAAATTGCAATTGCGGTCAGGTCGTATTCTATTAGGCCAGAAAGTGACTATTGCGACCCGGAAGACTTGTATGGTTAGTTTTTACTGTTTACTCTATTTGGGTTAGTTTGTGGTTTATGCTACTATGTTATTAATCGTTGAACGATTGTTGGTTGTTATAGTTGATGATTATTCAATTTTCACTTTAAATCTTTTTCATGGAGGCTTGTTCACTACTGATTCGGGAAGAAGATACGAAGGAGGAAAGATAAGTTATGTATTCATGTTTCAAAATTTTGTAAAGGTTTGATGGTTGAAATATTTTGTAAGTTACAATACGGTTGTGGTACAAGTTGTTCTTTTCATTAGAAACATCCGCTTCTCAGTTTGGATTTGGGTTTAAAGCCATTGGTTGAAGATTATCATTTCAAGATGTTTGTGTTATGGTTAGAGATAGTGATATGTTTCTCTGGCTTAATGACATCCTAATTACAAGTTGGTCAAGATCACATTTTTCAGACATGGCAAAAAGTGATATGTTACTGAACAACCTATGTGAATCTTTTATCAAGCAACTTGTTGGAGCAAGGGACAAGCCTATCATAACATGTTTGGAGTATATTAAAGAGTATATGACAATGAGGATTGTGAATGTGAGGAAAATGCAAGCAACTTCCAAGGGCCCGTTAACACCATAAGAAACAAAAGCATGGGATGAAATACAAACAGAAGCAAGCAAATTGTCGGTTATGATGGTGGATGAAGTTACTTACCATGTATCAGTATTTGTTTTTGTATGATATTATGACGATCATTTGTTAATATAGTGACTATGTGAATATGTTGATAGCTTAAAAATATGAGAAGCCAATGTGTGGTGAATGAGGAGAAAAGGACATGCACATACAGATGATGGGACTTGACAGGTATGTCATGAAAACATGGGGTTGCAGCTCTATTTGACATGATAGAAAATAACATGCTTGTGGGTCCATTGGAGAAGTGGGTTGATGAAGCTTACTGGTTAGACACTTGGAAGAAGGTGTATAACCACCAAATCATGCCCATCCCAAGCCCAGCTATGTGGACACCATCAAAATGCCCAACAACATAACTCCACCTAAACATCATACTCAAATTAGGAGACCGAAGAAGAGCAGGAAGAATGCACTAGGTGAGAAGAAAAAAATGGCAGCTAGCAATAAGAGGAAGAGGAAAATAGATGAGGTTCATCAAGTGTTTTCTAAAGGAGGCAGAATCACTAGGGTGGGCATTAAAAGAAAATTAAAAGATGTGGAGAATATGGACACAACATAAGAACTTGCAAGCCAGCACCAAGTCAACACTAATGATGTCAACAATGTGTGTTTGATACTATTAAAAGTTGTGTTATGGATGTGTTTGAGACAATTTGATGGTATGTGTTATGATGGTTTGAAACAATTTAAAACTCGTACCATGTGTTCTAGGGTTGGGTTATGATGGGTTGTGTTTGAGACATTTTAAAACTTGTAGCATGTATTCTTGATTTGGGATATGATGGTTTGTGTTTGACAAATTTAAAGGTTGTTTGTTATTATGACAAATGTTTTCAAATCATAATCATGTTAAATTAAAGTAACACGTTACACTACATTTTAAATGCAAACAATGCAAACAATACTAGAAACTACTTCCAATGGCAATCATCATTTGACCAGTCAGAGTCCCACACGGGATTGGCTTCATATGGATCATGACAGTAATCTTCCTCCGGCTCACTAGTGTAGTCATAAGCTGCTTTCAAAACCGCAGGGTCATAATCATCACCCATATCCATTTCATGTTCTTCACTTGGTCTAAATAATTCATCTTCTTGCACCAAATAAGCCAGCACACCATCTTCTTCCACTTAACACTCCTTGTCTTCCAATTGACTCACTTCATTGTCAAACTACCCTACATCCTTCTCAATTTCATCCTTCTCAGTTTCATCATGGCTGCAACATTCTGATAATATGAAATAGAATTTTAAAGTAAATAGATAAAACAAGAAACTCTAAACATTTAACATAAACTAGAATAACAACAACAAAGAATAACAACCAACTAATTCCTAGCAACATCTCAAGCTTGCTACTTCTTTGGTTTTCATTCTTGCAAAATCATCTTTCTTGTTCATCATCTTCAGCATTGCTTGAATTACCTTTTCACAACTAGGGCATGTGGGATAATCATCCCATTTTAGCCGTCCAGAACTCCTTTTCTGTAATGGACTTAAGATATCAACAAACAAACAACCTAACCAACTACAAGATGAATATCACATTTAAAAGAATCAACTACCCCTAAAATCGACCTAAGCCAAATTAACATAATCAAGATCGATTAATAGACAAAAACCCTAACTCTTCACTATTTAAACATTTACACAACACAAGAATCGATGACCTGGGTTTTCATCGGTCTTGGATATCCGGTAAGAAGTCCCTGCACCACACGAGTATCTCACACAAGATCCTCGACACGGGAAGGCTTGGAGGGTGACCCCAACGAGTATTGACTTTACTTGGATTGAGACATCTGGTGTGAATAGATGATTCTTGTGTGAACGATGAGATGAAGAAGATGAACAACTGAGCGATTATGCGGGTGAAGAGTGTTGGTGATGTTTTAAATAATGATACAAGGGTAATAAAGCAATTTGTCAAATTTTAACGGGTCGACGTGGGTTTGACTAATGGTAGGAGCAATAGTGAGCCCGCTGGAGAAAGATAAGGGTACAACATGCGCACTTTAGTTTTCAGAGATTTACAATGCGCCCAACGATATTACACAAGGAGGCAAATCATAGTTTTCTCATAAAGAAAATACAATAGGTACAGAAACTTTTGTCAAGTCCTGTTTTCTTTGTTCATGTAAATCCTTCGTGCTAAGAGACCAAACTCTTGTATTAAAGTTATGAATTATAGAAAAATGTGGACACCAATAACTATTTGTTTTTGTTAAATGTATTAAATTATTATGTTTATGCTATGCGAGTGGATCACAAGAAGCCAAACTGTGTAAAAAACGGAGTTAAGATGAATAATATACTTTAAATGGAGTGATTGGAACTTTGAATTCTGCAAACTAAGCTTGTTCACAGTGGTGGAACAATAAAACCTGGGTGAGTATTGAGTTTATTCATGGGAGGTTTTACAAAATTAAATTCTGATGTATTTTCAAGAAACACTTAGCTGGAGTCTAGAAGGTGTGAGGCGAGGCACCTGACGTACTCTGGCCTAAAAACTTGACATGAGCGTTTTGATGGCGCTTCGCCGCTTTAGATTCTCCTTTAGTGTTTTTTACTATTGGTGTGCTGGTGGCGGTCGCAAATATGTTATTACAACTCACTTATATCCTTCTATTACTAAAGTACACCAATAATATACCCCATATCAAGATTTAAACCATAATATTCTTCTTAAGAGGCTACCACCTAGCTAAGGCTGCATTGGCAAGTTGGTAATTAGACTTCTTACTAGGTGTGAGCGAACGCGTCTTACCCGCTATACCCGACCAAGACCGGGACCCAATTACGACCCGATTAATGGTATTATGAGATCCCGAGACCGTTCCTATTTTAAATAACCGGGTCTGATCAGTTCGGGTTTCGCATGTCTATGGGGCTTACTCATTTTATGTTCACCCTATAGGAGCAAACGGGCCTTGATCAACACATCCAACCAGAACCCGGTTAATGATATTCTCAATACCTAAGAACCGACCCTATTGTAATATAATAGGGTGTGATTGGTTCGGAGTTTGCGGGTCTATATGCTCATACCTACATATTACAAATCTTTTTAATGCTTAATAATTTAATGATCTGTTTATGGTGTGGAAATAATTGCTCACCCCTACTTACCATAAATATTTAGAAGCTTAATTTGATGATCTTTTTATGGTGTGGAAACTGGACATAATGAAAACAACAGTTTCTCTTTATGGAAGATGCATAGGAGCTTCGTTGTCACTAAAACATCATGTTTATGCTATTTTTTATATGTTAACCAGTTCTTCATGTAAGTAATGGAAAACATGAATAAAAATAAACCTATGAACCTATTACAACATAGAGAGTAGTAACCGCAACAGATTATGATGTAGTCGACATGTTTGTCATCTTGATCGAGTTCCCCTTTAGGATGTATAGTTAAGGATGGTGTTAGGGTTCTTGAGAGGAACCCGGTTTAGGAGAGAGGAGGCACACAAAATTGTTATGTGTGCATGATTATGTTATGATGTTAATATTTATCTCTCTTTATATATACACCCAAGGGGAAACCCTTTATTAGTTAGTAAGGGTAATATGGCCCATCAACAATTACCAAACTAATATATAATAAGATATAACTAATATTTTGATCTAATATTATATAAATAATAATGATGGCCATATTAATATGTATTTATTCTTACATTCTCCCACTTGGGCAATTAATCATTTATTATGAGTATTAAATAAGTCTAATCAAGAGTTAACACTCATTTTAGCTTTAAACTTAAACTGGAGCAGAGAAATACAGTCATTGAATTGATCAGCTCAAGACCCCCATTAATCATACTGCAGTCCTTATTTAAAACCTAAGTAATTATGATCAAAATTTTCAAGTACGCCCTTCAGAATGTTTGATTTGTATATTAATTCGTCTATATGTCATTATGCATGCAGAACATATTAAGAGACGTACAAAATCAAAACTGAGACAAATTAATAATTAGTCATTCATAGTATGATATGCAATTTTACATGGTCATTAGTAATCCAGTCTTAATTATTAAGCGTTTTTATAATACTTATGGATAATAGACCTTTAGTAATAGGATCCTTAACATATTATGAATGTATACGATATGAAAATTTAGATTCCTCAATTCGTTCATAAATGAATAATTAATTTTAAATCAAAATTTAATGCAACACCTCTCAAACTGTTACTGTATGAGAAAACATGGTAGCTGACTTTATCACAATAAGTATTCAATATATAATATATATGGGGTTTAATAAAACTTATGAGTCCACTAATAAATGTTGAACAACATTTATTGACAACAACGTTGTAATTAGTCAAAATATTATGTCGTTATGACTTAGGTTGTTGTTATCAGTTCATTATGACTCCTCCATGAGATAGATTTATCCACTGACATAAGGATATGTCCCGAAAATTACATTTTCTTATATATGAATATAACAAAGTTTAGAGTAATCTACCAGTTTGAATTCTTACTTTTTCTTTTAAATTATAGTCTTTTGTTTCTTTTAAAGATATTTTAATACTCTATTTAATGCTTCACATTAATCTAGACATATATAGTGTGTTGCAATTTGAGTAATATCTAAACAAGTATAGACTTGAACTTATGTAAGGCTTCTACTTGATGAAGCATAAGGAAATAATGTATGTGATCCTATTATCCTCTAAAGTAGAGCAATATTGTTTGTTACATGTGTAAGGAATATCTCTGAGATCTATAACATCAAAGTATGTACGAAAAATGCTTTAACTCATGTAACATATACTTGTCAGAAGAATATCATCTATATAAGGACAAGTTTGTTTTTATTTGCTCCCACTCATCTTGATGTAGGTACATTAATCCACTTGGTTCTTGATGAAAATAATTGCATTAAGATTTCATCACATTATGATGTTTACATAACTCATATATGGATTTTATTGACTTAAAGACTAAATGTTCTTTCTTCAGTTTATAACACTTAGGTTGTTTTATGAACATATAAATATGTAAGCCAATTGTTAGGGACAGTTGTTTTAATGTTCATCTAATATAGCTCTTAACTATTATAAGCTACTAGAACAATAATGATCCTTAAATAAATCGTTTGTAATATAGGTAAGTAGATTCTTTGATAATTGGTTTATCCTTAAATATAACCTTTAACAATCAATTGTGCTTCTTACTTTCTTAATGTTTCGTATTAGGATTTAGTTTAGTTATGAACACTCTTAGGTGATTCAACCAAATCTCAAAATATTAGCCTGACTTATGGAGTCAATTATGATTGATGCTAATTGTTTAATTTTAAGGGGTAGGATCATTAGACTTTCCAACATTCATTTGAACTTTAGTTAGGGAGGTTACATAATCATCAATGTTAGTAGGTTTTAAAACCTAGATGGCCTCCTGAGTTGATTATTGGGTAATTTTAAAACTCTCGGTTTAATAGATTAGCTCTTGGCTAGGTTGCTATCATTTTTAGGATTCTAAGTATGTAAGAGTTGGTGTAGTATGGTGTACAAGAGGTGTAATTGGAGTTTAAATATGGAGTAAAATTTAATAACCCCCCCCCCCCGGCCTCTTGTACTTCTTACAAGTCATTGTAAGGACTTTTATTGCTCTCATTGACCTTAGAAACATTTAGGAAATTAGAATGCTTAGGGTCAATAGTTAAAGACCAATAGATTTTAATAGAGAAACAAGTTAATGATGTAAGTCGTCATAGTTTTTCTTATGAGGTTTATTTGAGTAAGAAATCGGAGTATGTCTACATTTAAGAAACAATGAAACTTTTGTAAGAGTAGTGGTAAATTCTAAAGAGATAAGTTTTGAGTGAATAGTGTTGTGATGAAGCAGTGTCTTGTACAAGAGATGTAATTGAGATAATATCAAGTTTTCACTCCCCACCTCTTGCAAATCTTGTAAGTTATGATTGAGACACTTAAGGCTCCAACTGATCTTTAATATCTATAGGAAAAATACAAGAGAAGTTTCATTGATGTACGTGATGTGGGAATCTGTCATATATATGTTAGACTTGATTTGATTTCATTAACGTCCAAATGTCATAATAAATTTAGGAAAATATTTAGAAGAAATCGTATTAAATATATATGAATGTATCTCGTTAAGACCATGGACCATAGAAGACAGATTAGATAAAAGTAAATAGCCTTTTAAATGATAAAAGAATTATGTCTGAATATTCCGTTTGAATAAGTTCCACTAATGTAAGTGAAATATAACTTCTGGTGGACCCATACTTATTTCTTATGTCAAGTAATGTTTAGGGCATCTAACGCATGATTTAAAATCACTAAGTATGAGATTATATGAAATCACCCTAATCAACCATGTCATGATTTCTTATGAAATTTGGTTTTAATGGATGAATTTTTTTAGGGCTCATTTGTCTTTTGTTAATTTTTTTTATTTTCATGATAACAAAAAAGTGTGAAAGTATATGGTATTATCTAGTTATATTTTATAAATGATTCAAACCAGATATTGATAACAAATAATATGAGAGTTTAAGGTAAGAGTGACTTTATGTTGGCTATGTAAACCTCATAACTGTCATAATGTAGCTTAACTATTGTTACTAAATTATGATTAATCTTCAGAATACTTAAGGTATCATAAAGAGTATTTAGAAAATAATTTATCATGGTTCTAATAACCTTAACATGTAAATTTGTCACTAACACTCATGTTAGTTAGTTATTTGTTAATTTCGGGTAAACATATAGAATTAGACACAACCATCATGTGTTCATGGGAATATTAGGATTAGCAGACTTAAATATCATTAATATAAACTATCTATTTAGCCAGTTGTTCTTTTGAATTATGGATAGTCTTGTTGCTTATGCCCAATCTAATGGCATATTTTTGTAATGAGACTTCTCCTTAAAGAACTTAAAGCTGGAAGTAATACTTGTATTTTGTCTATGAACCTTATAATTATCCTCTTTTAGGTTTTAATGGTAGTGAATTGAATAAAATCTTATTTTACAGCACTAGATCACATTTCTTTTCTTGTAAATATATTGCCGATCAACACACTCATTTTCCTTTGGTACTTCTGAGTGTTATAGTTGATTCTTAAGGCACCAAATTGTACTATTGAAAATTTTAGTATGTAATGTACTAGCATATTGTACTTAATTTCATGTGTGAGCCCTTAATTTTATGGGTCATGATATTGTATGATGTATTCAGTAATGTTATTTAACCTTATAGTTAAAATTATTAAGGAGTGCATGAATCTTAGGAGTTATTTTGATTAGGCATAGGAAAAAACTAAATCTTGAATAACTCTAGTGATGGCATTTATTTAAATAAGTTCTTGATTATCATTATCATAAGAGATATTATGATTGACTCGTCGTATTTGTTATGCTCTAATTTTCACTAGAATGATTGTTATTAGAAAGAGCAGTAAGATATTCATATCATGTCTTAGGGATAATTAAAACTGAGAATAGCTAAAATTATTATCGAAACTCTTTATGATTTGAAACTTATATTATTTTTTAATATTAGAGTGAATGATTTGGATGATATAGTTGTTTATAGAAGAATATTATAATGAGTAATGCTATATTATATAAAAGTAAGATAGATTAAAGTTTATGATCATTAAACTAATGAAGGATCATTAATGTAAGGATTATTATACTTTATTGAAGATGTGATATGTCTATTATTAACATCAAACTAATAGACTATAATTAAAAGTTCTACTTAAACAAAAAATAAATCACCTTTGAGCATAATTAAAATTTATCTAAGTGTACAAAACAATTGTAACATCACCTTTGGGCAAAAATGAAACAATTATTTTAATTATACACATGCTAGTTTTGCCGGATAAAATGTAACACATCACCTTTGGGCAGAAGTGATACATTTGAATCATGTTACACAAATATTAACAAAAGCTTGCAGTTAGACTTGACAGATATGGTAAATGTAACCCATCAAATAAAGGCATAAGTGATATATCAAAAGTTCATTCAAGTTAAGCTTTTGTGTTTTGTAAAATTTTATAATATTTAAGTATTTACAAAACATTTTAATGAGTTAATAGGAAAATATTATTGGGTAAAATTAAGGATTTAAGAAATGACGTTTTTGGGTAAATAATAGGTTTCGGGTGATATGGGTTCTTGGTTAATAAGTTTTCGAGTACTATGGGTTTTTGGGTAAAGTAGTGAGTTTTCGAAAAATTAGCGTGCTTGGGGAAAAAAGATTGGAAAACTATTCCAAAAAACCCATATAAAACCCATAAAGTTTAAAATCCGAGAACTCTAAAATCCAAAAATTAATATTATCCTAATTAAACTAAAAACACAAAAAATTAATAAAACCCAAACAATTAATTCCATAAACTAGTTGATCCCTAAACTAATTTCGAAAACTAAAAAGATAATAATAAGATCTGGTTCAAGTCTTTTAAGGATTCACGATTATATTTATTTCATATTTTAATGAGATTCAAATCTTTTGAATAAATACCAAAACTTTTAATTTATTCAAGATTTGAAAAATTATATCCCTAAATTAACTTTAATAGATTTTAATTCAGATTTGAACCAAAATATGTTATAATTTTTCAAAATTATGATGAACACGAATAACATCGTCAAAAATTTTAATTATTAAACATATACAAAATCTAGAATCGAAATCTTTAAATAGAATTTTAACAGATTTCTAATATATTAGGGTTTATTAAATATGAATTTTAGTGATTTTAAACATTTTCATATATTGTTTTCGTAATAGGACATGAAAAGAGAAACCGAAAAAATTAGGTTTTATCAAGTTTTAGTTAATGTATTTTGATTTAATTCCAGATTTAAGGAAACCATGATGAAATGATTAATCAACATCGCTCTGATGTCACATGTTGATCATTTCTTCATGTAAGTAATGGAAAACATGAATAAAAATAAACCTATTAACCTGTTACAGCATGGAGAGTAGTAACTATAACAAAGTATGATGCAGTCGACATGTTTGTCATCTTGATCGAATTCTTATTTATGATGTATAGTTAAGGATGATGTTAGGGTTCTTGAGAGGAAGCTGGTTTAGGAGATAGAGGTACATAAATTGTTATGTGTGCATGATTAGGTTATGATGCT
This sequence comes from Bidens hawaiensis, assembly GCF_021521415.1. Lineage (NCBI taxonomy): Eukaryota > Viridiplantae > Streptophyta > Magnoliopsida > Asterales > Asteraceae > Bidens > Bidens hawaiensis. The sequence goes on along the minus strand of NW_027499787.1, from coordinate 87,221 downwards.
AATATTTATCTCTCTTTATATATACACCAAAGGGGAACCCTTTATTAGTTAGTAAGAGTAATATGGCCCATCAACAATTTTCAAACTAATATATAATAAGGTATAATTAATATTTTGATCTAATATTATATAAACAATAATGATGGTCATACTAATAAATATTAATATACATATATAACAATACTAATAAATGAAAATAATGAGGATGATGTGTCAATCTCATATTCATTCTTGACCTAATCTCTATTCCATTCATTTTATACTTATCCATGGGTTATGGAGCAAAATCATATTAGCAAATGGGTTATAATTTCCTTTCAAATTCTCTAATCTATCATCTCATTCATCTTAACTAACCATTGGTCATGGGTCAAAATAATTTTGACAAATGAGTTATAATTTCATTTCTAATTCTCTAATTTTTCATCTTATTTATCCTACTTATTCATGAGCCATGGGACAAAACAATTTTGAAAAATTGGTTATAATTCTCTTTTAATTTTCTAATCTCTCATCTCATTTATCATAGTTATCCACGGGTAATTGGTCAATACAATTTTTGCAAATGTTGTATTAAAAAAATTCAAATTTGTAAATTTGAGATTCTAGACTTCTTATTGTTTGTACTATATATTTTATCTTCTTTTTACCTATAATTTGGTTCTTTTTTTTTCAGATAATGAATCTTTTTATTTTTATTATTTGACAAATCTCTTGTAATACACTAATTCAAAAGCTAGTATATATATATATATATATATATATAGGGTAAGGATCCTAAGAGAACCCTTTGCAAATTGAGAACTTTGAGAACCATTTTGGACCACTAAAAACTCATTTAAAAGAAATATTTAAAAAAATCATAAAACAAAAAATAATAAAAATTTTAAAAAAGTAAAAAAATCAAAATTCTTATATTTCATTCCAGTTTCAATAAAAAAAAATAAAAAAATACAAAAAAATATAAAAAAAAACGTCATATTATACACATATGTATAATTTTATATAATCTTCAGTTACATAATATACACATATGTACAGTATCATTTATCTTAAATTATACACATGTGTACAAAAAACATGTAAATATACATATATGTATATATTATATATATGTGTATATAATTTAGCTCAACCGAGTTTTTTTTTATGAAACCGGGATGATAAAATAAGAATTTTGGTTTTTATACTTTTTTATTTTTGTGTTTTTTTTTATTTTATGTTTTTTTTACTTTTGGGTTTTTTGTGCTTCAAAATAGTTCTCATAGTTCTCAGTTTCAAAAAAGTTCCCTCAATATATATATATTCTTACATTATATTCATTGAAAGGCAAAACGTGGCAGTGGTTCTTGTATTCCAGTCTACATACTCGTTATTTGACAACAAATATTACTTTTCTATTATTTTAATTATTCATATAATTGTAAGGCTTTCTACGTATTGTTCTTATATTCACTAACCTAACACATTTTCTTTCTGTGGGTTCTTGAATTTGAAAACTTTGTGAATTATTTTAGATAAGAAAAATCGTTTTTAAAAAGTATTAAAAAATTATAATTATAAAAATAAAAACAAAAAAAATGAAAACATTAAAAAACTAAAAAAAAAAAACAAAAAATTTTGTTTTTCATCCTGGTTTATAAAAAAAACATAATTATACACATATGCATTTTTTTATTTAATCTCAATTTATATAATATACACATATGCACATTATTTATCTTAATTGTACATATGTGTATAAAGAACATCGTGTATAAAGTTAAAAAATACGTATTATACATATATGTATAATTTTGTCAAACCGATATTTTTTTCATTTTCTTTAATAAACCAGGATGAAAAATTAAATTTTTTGGTTTTTTTACTTTTATTATTTTCGCGTTTTTTGTTTTATAATTTTTTTTATTTAAAAAAAAAACTTTTTTTGTGGTCCAAAATGGTTTTCAAAGTTCTCAATTTTAAAATAGTTCTTACATGATCCTAATAATATATGTATAGAAAGAACTCCTTTAAAGAGAGAATTAGTAAACTAATAAAGAATTGTTTATAATTTTTTTAAAAAAATACGTTTCTTGATTTCTTTTTGTTTCCTCTTTCTAACAAGTTGATATCATTCCTTAAAAATGTCGATAAGTGCATATATGCAATAATGTGTCTTTTATGTATATAATGGTGTTTTATTGCATATAATATAACACAATTGCATTATACAATTCACATTATTGAATATATACAAATACAACACTATTCATTTTATGCAATGCAAACAAATGCATATACGTAAACACCACAAATGCACATACGCACTATATCGATTTTTTTTAATTTTTGTATTGCAAATATACAATACAAACAACTGCATATATGCTATTCAACACTATTTCACATATCAAAATAAACACTATGGCACTTATGCATTATAAAAAAGTCGACGTTTTGTATAAATGCATTACAAACGAGTTTTTTTTTAATATTTTTAATTTTTTGTTTTTTGCTGTGGTGAAGAATAACAACATATAAAAAGGACGAAGAGAAAAATTAAACAAGTTTTTTTAATTAAATTAAGAATATATTTTTGTTAGTTCTCAAGTTCTCTCTCTAAGAAAAGTTCTCTCTTGATCGGTTCCACACACATACTATAATCCACTACTAGAATGTAGGATAATTTAGAAGATTGATCGTTGATATAATAAATAAAAATCATGTGATATACTGTAATCGGATTATCCTAAATAATATTAATGTTTCAATATTTTTAAATTAACAAAAGGATAAGGTAGTTGTTTAATAAAGTTGAAACTTACCAAAAAGAACATAAATAGTTACCATATAAAAAATGTGTTTTTTTACTATCATACCTTTATATTTAATTAAAAGGGAAAAAGAAAAGAAAATTTTGATTGGTTAAAATGATTTCTCACACTTCTTTCATTAAGAAGACTTCTTTCTTGAACTTAAACATATATATATATATATATTACTATACATAATGTATATTAGAAAAAGAGTGTAAAATTGTTGAAACTTTTAAGAGTTTTACATTCATTTAAACATATGGTACAATGCACATGGGTATAAGCATATTGAATAACCTGGCTAGCTCAAACTTATGGGTCAACACATCAAATCTTAAGTTATGAGAATTTTGTCGAAAGAGGAAAGCCTCATTTGTTCTTTCATCCTGGTCTGATGAGTATGTTTGTCTTCCTCTTTCCTGTCAGCGTTGAACAGCCAAGCATACCAAAGAAGAAGGGCTTCTTATATTCTTTTCTTCCTTTTTGAACCATGAGTACTCTAAGGAGGAAGAATGGCGCACAAATGTAATCTCCCAAATTCAGATTTCAAATCTCTGCTTTAAAGTCACACTTTCTACACTCATCAATGTTTTGAATTTTGAGATTAAGACCTTAGGTAATTGCTTCATTGTCTGGTTATTCTAATTTTCAATTTCAAATGGCTGAAAAAGATTGAACCCAATTGATTACTTCTTTGTGTTCATTGAAGAACCAAAATAATTTTTAATTTTTTTTTCAGGAGTATGCACGTTTGTCAGATGAACTAATTTTGTTGCAATGGTATGTTATCCAATTTTTCAGCCATTTGTTAATTGAAATAAGAAGCATTCTAGGTGTTTGTCGAAAGATTTATGATGTAGCTTGTTAACATGTATTACCTTTATTTATAGCTGTTGGAGTTTAAGTTCTTGATTATTGTGGCTTGATTGTTTAATATATTGCAAATTTACTATTCATTTTTTTTATTCTTTATGTATGCAATTTTCATATTCATCTTCTAATGTAGTTTTATTATGACCAACAGTATCACTGGTCAAAATGTTGTGGGTTTGAGGTACAACAATAAACCCTATCTAGGGACTTGGTGTGAGAACACTTCTAGCCGACGTTGCACCAGCTGCACATGCCCCACCACAATATCTTCTTTTATGCTTTCAAAATTTACGGGAGGTTTACTCATTTGTGAAATTGAAAATTCTGGGTTATTAGTTTTATAACTAAAAGTGTTCAATTATAAAAAAAAAAAATAATACTGGTTTTATTGTGTTCAGTTGTATGAAATTATATGTTTTCTCTGATGTATCACCCTATTACAAAGACTTTTTTACATTAATTTTAGATGAACCAAATTAACATATTAACAAGTCATTTCAAGTTTTGTTTTATCTCATAGCTCAAGTTGGATGATTACAGTTTATTTATTTTTATTTTGGTGCAACTATATTATTGATGTTGTCAATTACTGAAATTGATTGAGCATTTCTCTCTCTTAAAATCTACGCTTGCTCAATACCAGCAGCAGGTATTACAATTTAGTTCGTTAATTTTATTTCTGCAAGTTATATTCTGCAGACTTTGTTTTTAAATATATATTATTACTGCAAATTTTGGTTAGTGTCGTTTTAAAGTATATTTTGCTACTGCTGATTTTTTTTTTTACAAATTTACCTTGTCAAAACTATTGATATGTACATAATAAAACATCTAAAACCGATTGAACCTTTTTGCTTATGGTCACAGAATTTTGACCATGTTATTGTTTGATATTAGTAGCTAAATATATGAAAATGACCATAACATTGTAAATCAAGATGGCAATGGTCAAAACGTCACAAAGCTGCAACATTTTTTAAAAAAAAGTACCTCAGCCCTATTCTGCTGCAGCTATATTTTGGGAATTATTATTATACTTTGGCGATTACTCTCCTACCTTATAAAATCTTATTTATGATTAGGCAAAACAAAATTTAGTAAACGAGGTATGTCTTGATAACGGCCTTGATTGGCTTGGGACATGTCTGATTCTGTTCATCCGCCTCCTTCAAAGGTTTACTTTCTGTAAGATTGTTAGGTTTTGATCGGTTGTTTCGTGTGTTGATGAACTTGATGTAATGATAGAAACCTGAATTGTCTGTATGTGAGTTACTTGTATTTGGTGTTTGTTTGTATGTGAGTTACTTGTATTTGGTGTTTGTGGATCTTCATTGTGTGTTACATTAACATTTTTAAACCACAAGGAACATGCAGATCAGTAGATGTGCTTTCTTGGATTAAGCTTTCTGCTTTTTAGGGTAATTTTAATTAATATGCAGCCTAATATGCTAGAAATGACATAAAATGACTACTGCATAATATAGATTGGAGGAAGAACTTAATTTTAAGAATTTTACCATTCACATAGCACAAGGTAGGGTAATTAACGGTTCAATTCCACAACGTGAAACTGCTTAAACCGGTATTTAATTTGGTTTCGCGGTCGATTTCTTACACAAAGTTTCGGTAGGTTTCAAAAAATTTAAATTGCAGCAAACAGTTTGGTTTACGGTTTATGTCGAAAACCGATCGTTTAAAACTAAATCGGACGTAAGATTTAACAATATATATATAGTTTGTTTTGTATACTTTTTATTACATATATTTAACTATCTATATTTTATATCAGTTATAAATTAAAATAAAACATTCTATATCATAGCTGTAAGTTAATATACATCTTCACTTTTATTAATTAATTATTTATTTAATGGGGAAAGTGAATACGGTGCTGTTAGGCGTGTAATCTTACACGCCAAACCCATCAAAACGACATATTTTTGATTAAAATCACTCTAATTCAATTTTAATCTCTTCCTTACCTATTGAGATTGAACATACATAAGTCATGAATGGTTTCCAACATCTCTCGAGATTACTAATCATAAGCTTTATTTTGATTTTGGATGTTGATTTGGGGTTTCATCCAGATCATTTATATGTAAAAATTAGGGTTTAATTTATTCTCTCCCTGCACCCTGCTCATTTAAAATCTAAACCTATGTGTTTAAATTGATTCATTCTCCAATTCCGTATCTTATATCCGTCAATTGAATAATATGATAATATCTATTTAGACCTCATGCTTATAATCAGTTTATTATTGATATTTCATGGTAATCATGCTTTTGATTAATTTGGGTGTTAACAGAAAGTCAACAAAAACCCTTGGCGACTTTCTTCTATCAGTAAGTAAGGAAGAGATTAAAATTGAATTAGAGTGATTTTAATCACAACTACGTCGTTTTGATGAGTTTGGCGTGTAAGGTTACACGTCTAACAGCACCGTATTTATTTTCTCTTTATTTAATTGGTTGAAATATGTTCAAACTATAATTTTTAAGGTTCGGCTGTGACTAAAGTGGGTGGTGAAGAATGACTTTTGGAAAACATATCTATAAAGAACACAAATTAATGTCGATTACAAAATTGTCAACTTTTTGTTTATATATGTTATATAAAGTTTAAACCGTAAGACCAAACAAGAACCAAAGAGTTAGTAATAATCACCATAACTTGAAGAATGGTGACCGAATAATGCAATATTTGATATGTGTAAGGCATTTGACTAAAATTTATCTCATCACAATACAAGTAGTTGATGGCATTTGTCATATGTTTTATTATTCATGTTTTGATTTATCACATTGAAACGAAGTCTATAAACCTTATTCATGTTTGTGACTTTTTACTTGATTGAGTTTCGTAATCCTTATAACATAGATAGACCACACTAAGGGGGTGTTTGTGATTCTTTATTTTACCTATCCCATAAGTTAATAAGTTACAACTTAGTAACTTATCCCCTTACAATAACACACAATATAAAACACATTTTAACTTTTTCAAATTTTAATCGGTCATAAATTGCTTAAAATAAGCAAATCCCAAACAACCCCTAATGCTAAAAGTAAGAAAACTATTAAATAATATATTACGAGAGCCGAGAGGATTGATAAACTAACAAAAAAAAGTATCGTGGTGTATATTGTCGCCCCCGCCGCATCACGCGGGTTCCCTACTAGTGTGTATATATATATATATATATATATATATATATGGGAGAGATATTTTAAGAACCTTGATGAGTTGTAAGAAATTTAAGAACTCAATATGGACCACACATTGAATGAAATGAGTATGGAATATGTGACTGAGAATAAACCTGATTAAAAAATTAATCAGGAGAGAGAATAAATATTTTTGATGATTAAAGAAATTTAAATGTTAGTTACACATGTGTAATAAGTCGATTCGGTGTGAAAAAAATACTGCAATATTTTTACGTTAATTACACTTACATATTACATATGTGTAAAAACAAATTCAATTTTTTTTGTTACGTTGAGTTCTTTCAAGTTCTTAAAATTCAAAGTGATTCTCAAAAGAAATCAAACATATATATATATATAGTTAGCTTCTTTAGAGAACTTCAATTTTATAGAGAACTCTAAGAACTCTTTATAGCCATTGATTTGATTAATCAATGGTTTTGAAAATGAATCATGGTATAATTATAATTAGTTAGTAGTTGAAAGTCAAATTTGTAGGTTATAAGGGTATAACTGTGAAACTGAGAAATAAATTGTCCCTATTTTTACTCCTAATTCCTATATACAAGACTTTCTTTTTCTTTTTCTTTTTTTTTTTTAAATTATTTTACACTAGATTCAATAAGTTTGCTTTAATTTGGTTTTTTAGTTTTTACATGCTTCTAGCTATTGTGAAACGAAAGAGTCAGTATGCTTATTTAATGTTTAATTGGTGAGTTAGTACGTGCGTTTTTTTACACTATAGTTTTTGTTTTTACATATATGTAAAAACATATTAATTTATTGTTACATATATGTACTATGTAAAAACTGGTTGTTTTATATATTTTAAATATTGTTACATATATGTAAAACATATATACTAGGAATTAATGTTCTTGTGTATTACCCATTGAAGTTAGTATGCAGAATCTACATTAGGCATATAACAAAATTGACTGGTTACATTTATGTACATCAAAATTTAGTCATTTATGTAAATTTGTTGTTTGAAAAAAAAAATGTAACTATTTACTATTTACATGGTAATCCGAATTAACTATTTACATATATGATATATGTAATCCAATAACTTTTTTCAAACTGATGTAATCCAATAACTAAATTGCTATACACAAATTATTAAATACTATATATGTGGTGAGATAAGCCTGCCAAAATATGTAAAAAGAAAGCAAGTACAAAAATTATGAAGAAACAAACGGTAAGCTAGAGGAATTATTAATATATATATATATATAATTGGTGGATATATTAAAGTTATCTTAACGAGAATGATCCCACTTAATAAAAGTTACTTTAATCTGAAATATAATGTACGATTACACAGAGGAAATATAGGAATAATCTTCAAAACGATTGTTGATTGAGTTATTTGTGAATATTTGATAATGCTGTTAAGGTTTAAAAAAGGTTAAAAAGACCTTGATACTCTTATCCTTAAAAATATTGAAAAACAAATGAATTAATCTGATTGGTTAAAAGGAGTTCCCAAAGTTCTTAATGAAAATATGGGTTCTTAATTGATACTAACCATATATATACTAATTTTTATCCCCCGTATTACGGGGGTTACGTTTTTTTTCGTGTCAAATATTCATATTTTTTTGCATTTTAATTTTATGTATTATAAAAAAATTCATAATACACTTAGGGTTTAATGATGAAATAGTTTTACAAATAAATGACATGTTATAACCTATTTAAAAGCTATGGGTTTGGTGAGACCCATGACCCGTTTATTTTTTTTTACTATAAAATTGTTTCTTATTATAAATCATATATTTTTCTTAAAAAAATTGGATATTAATATTTAGTATATCCCTAATTTATAAGATTTACATATCAAATACTTGGTGAGATTTATTTTTAAAACAGTGAGATGTTATAACTCGTTTAAGGTTATCTAGGCATGGTGAGACCCATACCGTGAATTCGGGTCAAATGCATTTGAAGTCTTCATTTACAAATAAAACAATATGGTGGCTTGAGTAAATGTAAGAAACAATAATAAAGCTTTTAAATGTTTCGTTTATTTACGGGGGTTGTTTTATATTATTTGTTTCTAATATATTTATGTTTTGAATTTTTATTTTTTTATTGTATGAAAGTAAATAATATACTTATGGTTTGATGATAAATTGTTTTCACAAATAAATGAGATGTTATAAACCGGTTTAAAAGCTATATGGCTTGATGAGACCCAAGACCCGTATATTTTTTTTTACTATAAAATTGGTTTTTTAATTATAAATAATATATATCGTTTTTAAATAAATAATATATTAATTTTTAGTATATCCCTACTTTATAGGATTTTTTATCAAATATTTGTTGGGATTAGTTTTTAATTTAATGACCCGTTTAAGAAATATATGGGTTTTTGAAATATTCAAAATTTGAATTCCCTGCTAGATCACCTTGGTCCCTTTCACATTCCGCGCCTTTTCTTTCTCATAGAGTGTGTCGGGTCTAGTTGTGTTCGACTTCACAAAAAATCACCGCCGAGAGAGACGGAAGACCGTCGACCATCGCTAATTAATGTTGTCACTGGAGTTTCGCATGTAAGCTATCTTATTTACATTCAATTTGCACTTGCTTTGGTTGTTCTTTTTGTAATTTTACCCAAGTTAGGGTTTATTTGCCTAATATCAACTGTATTTTGATAGTGGATTTTCATTTAGGTTTCAATCTGCATAACATCTTTTCAATTGGAATCACTGCTCATCAGGTATGATTCTTATGATATTGATTATTTGTTGATTTTGAAACCTTCTTTTACCTGGAATGGTGTTGTGAAGAAAAATATTCTTGGTAAGTGGAAACAAAATTTATCACTTTAATTATAAAACAATATTAAAGCTTTGAAAGTGATAGAATTAGGGTGAGAATGGTGAAAATCGGTAAACCATGTCCATATTTGCAGGCCACAAATTAGTGCACTGTTATCTCACATTTTTAATATCAAATAATTTGTTGCATGGTACACTCAGCTAAAACAGTACACCTTTTAAATGTCAATCATCAACTCCAAGTTAAAATTTTGCGATGGAGATTCAAAGGCATTCTTGCTATAACTGGCTAATATAAAGGCAACATTTATTTTCATAATTTTGTTGGATTAATTATTAATATTGATTTAAACATGCACAAATGAGTGTTTTTAAAAGAGAAGATTGATAATCGTTGTTAATTTTTCAACTTGTTTGTAATTAGAATAGTATTTATGAAATATTTTGCTTACCAGAAGCTTATTTAAACTTTGAACCAATCATTTTGTAATTTATTTTTTGAATCAATCCTTTTAAAATGATGTTCAGAGGAAACCTATTCCACTGCTTCTAATGACTAGCACGAGCGAGGTTTTCAGTGCTTACACCTTACACAACATTGTTTTATTAGGTTTATGAATTAGTGTAATGTTTTTAATTATTTGCAGATGGTGAGGGTCTGCTCCCTTTGAATTCGGCTGTTAATCATGGTCCTACTTAACCTGCGGAATTAATTTTGAGTCGGAATGCTAATGTGAACTTAAAGGTAATCTTCAATCATTTACTAATTGGTGTAAAGCTAGAGCTTGATCAAGTTTTGTGTTTTATTGTCGAATTGGTCAAAAGCTTGATCAACTTTGTATTCCGTTTATATGTATTTATAAATTTTTATTTTATATTTGAGCCAACCCAAGCCAGCCCGGTTTAATACTAACATGATCTTGAGTTCAAATTTTCAGCTCGGTTTCAAAACTGAGCGAATCTTGCCCTGCCTTAGGCTTAGCTCATGAGTGTAATATGGGGAAAGTGGTGTAAAAATCATGTTGTGAATTGTTATCGCCGTCGCATCGCGCGGGCTCCCTACTAGTGTGTGTGTGTATGTATATATATATATATAGGGAATGGTTATTTTGAGAACCATGGTGAGTTTTAAGAACTTTAAGAACTCAATTTTGAACCACACATTTAATTAAATGATATGAAATATGTGGCTGAGATTAAACCTAATTAAAAAATGAAGCATGAGAGAGAATAAGTATTTTTGATAATTACACAAGTTTAAACGTTAGTTACACATGTGTAAAAAGTCGATTATGTGTGTAAAAAAATACTGTAATTTTTTGTACGTTACTTACACTTACGTATTACACATGTGTAAAAAAAAATTCGAAAAAAAATTGTTACGTTGAGTTCTTTCGAGTTCTTAAAACTCAAAATGGTTCTCAAAAGAAATCAATCCTATTTATATATATATATATATATGTATATAAATGGTATAACGTAAAGATTATCACCATATGCATGTTTTTATGCTGATTCCATAGGCCAAATTATGCACTAATGGTGGTTATGGTTTTCCTAATCTTCTTTTTGGTTTAGTTATTTATGCATCTGAATCTTTCAGTAACTTCATGACATGTTTTATTCGAGCGATGTTTATATCCTACGCCAAGAAACGAAATTAGCTCCCTAGCTAAGAGTGTCAGATCATTCCAATTTGTCTTGATAGTCTAGCTAGTAACTATGGGGAAATTTTCCTTGACCTTCTGGCATTGGGCATGCCGTCAGCCCCTATACATACATGGTCTTATGAATTTACGGTTCTTTTACCGATTAACATTTTAGAAGATTTTATAAAGCTCCTATCACTTAGTTTTCTAACTTTTGGAAATAAATTAGCCGATGAATTAATAGCTCCTATCACTTAGCTCCTATCACTTAGTGTTCTTGTTTCTTGTTTCTAGAAAACATGTCATTTTCCCACAAAACTTTCCTACGACAAGTAGTTCCAACAGATTTTCAACAAAAAAATAAGCTCCAACTTTGCTACAACATTATCTAATAAACATTATGTTAAGTCAAAATAGTTTTTTGTAGGAAAGTTGTAGGAAGTTTACAACCACATGTTTTTGTAGTAATTTTGTAAGAAAAGTTGTTGTAAAACGGTTGAAAACAATTTTCAAGCATGTGTTTTTCCAACGTAACTTTTTGTTGGAAAATTGTTAGAAACTGGATTTTCCAACAAATTTCATACGAAATCAATTGTAGAAAAACACCTCTTTTTCTAGTAGTGGGTGGTTTCTATCTCTGTCATGTTCCTTGGTTTATTTACAGGTGGTATTCAAGCTCTTATTTTTGCAAGTTTAGCGCGGCTTATATAGGTGAATCTATGAATGGTCATTATTGACTAGAAAGTCTTTTTTTTTTAACTTAATTTTCAGATTACCGATCCTTTTAATCCAATCCATGTAATGTCTTTTTTAGGAGCCAGAGGAAATACATCTCAGGTTCATCAATTATAGTAGGTATTAGAGGGTTAATATCGGATCCCCAATGGCAAATGATTGATTCGCCTATTCAAGGCAATTTGCGCGAACTACTCTTTTTATCATAATATATTATTTCCTGCTACAAACTCGTAAAGGGGCTGTGGATACTGCTATACGAACAACATATGCATGATATTTGGACACAATATGAAAGATTTTTTTGATGCAAATATTCCTTTAGGAGGGAGATTGGGTAAGATAGGTTGGTAATTACGATTCGTTAATCAAGTGCCTGAATTCAATGGACCCTTTACTAAAAGGAAATGGATTCAATGAACTTCGTGTATATTTAGAGCATATATCTTTCAAAATTGCTGTAATGAAAACAATTTATAATAAAAATGGATTACTGACCATAAAATGTTTCTTTTCTTATTTGATCTAGCTAATTATAAACTAGTTTCTTCTTGGAAAGCAACAATTGTCGGAAAGGGGGCTAGATACCATATCACCAATAATCCCAAATGAATTATCTCTACACACCTCATCCAACGATACTGAGAGAAACTAGTTTTCGATAATGGCCCGTCTCTTATTATTTACTCTTTATTTTTCTAACATTTCTTTCATTGTAAACAATGTCCTTTGTGGTCTGTCACCCCTCACCCCAACATCATCTCTATTTCCCGATTGTATATTGATAATAATATACGTATCCAACTCCCTTTTTATGCATTTTGTTATCAAGGAATACGATACCGACACTCATCTCATCCACAAAACAAATAGTCATGGAGTCTATAAGCTCTGTCCCACCATTAAGCCGCCTCAAGTTTTCTCCTTGCAATCAAATGAAGATTCCCTTTGGCATCACCACTTAAGTCACCCACTCATCTCATGTTAAAGCTTCAAGAATTTCTCTCCCTTTATTTTTACAATTAAGATGTTTTATGATTCTTCTAATTCTTGTTTTATGACATCGTCTGATACCTCATTTGCCAGCCTAAAAATATTACATAATCTTTGTTGATCATTTCATTGTTGGACCTAATTCCCGTCCTTGAGGCAATGAGGCGGGTTGGGCCTACTCATCGAGCTATGATGAGTTGGTGTCTAGTTTATCAAGTTGAGCACGTAACTTGGTTTACAAGGAATAAATTACTTGATAAACAAGTCGAGCCAATGACTTGGACAACAAGGAAATTATTTATTAATTATTGTTTAAATATGTTTTTACTAAATACTGTTTGAGTACATTCTAGTCTAATTAGGTTTTCATGTTTAAACTAGTATATATACCCGAGCTTGTGGGTTATATCATTGTGAGTTTTAGTATTGTAATTTTCGAGCTAATGAGAATTACAAAGATCGAGCTTATGACCTAAAGTTTCGTTTTTTGTGTTTATCGATCCTGATCACCAAACTTGAATTAGTATCAGAGTACGGTTTATATTCATCATCTATGGAGGTAATTGTTGTTTATGAACAATTAATTAACATCCGCGCTAGTATAAGGGGGTTTTTCCTACGGTTGTTTTTTTTGAAGAAACCATTAGTTGTTCCACAGCAATTATAATTCTGTTTCGTTTGTTTTTGGTGTTCAAAGTCAAGGCAAATAAATTCTCCATGAGCAATTTGGTTCTTAAACAAATTAATTATTTCATCCTTTTTAACAAGTTCTTCCACTTGTTTTGTCGGCAGTCCAAAGTCCAATATTTTTATCAATGTTGTAAAAATAGGTCTACAAGCCCGAGTACTCTCCGAGTACTCGCTACAAGGTATGATGCCGAGGGGAGTTTCTTTAACTCCGCCTAGTTACTAAAAATTGTTCAAAGGTGGTCAACATTAGCCTGAATCACATCTAATCGGTTAACTTGGGTCTATTTTAACTTAAAAAATACAACATAATTCGTATTTTTAGAGGATGAGTAAAGAACGAATTATGTATGATGCTAACCGAAACGAATTACACCATGTGGGCTGTCCGGATCAAAGCGGTGTTCCGGTACCATGGATTTGGGATGTTATTGAGCCGGGAAGTATTTACGAGAAGAAGAATGGTGCCGCCATCGCTCTTTTCTTTCAATCCATATCGGAAGATCAAATCATGCAAGTAGCCCAATACGAATCGACTAAAGAGATTTGGAATGCCATAAAAGCCCAGTATGTTGGAGCAGAGAGGGTTGTAGAAGCACGTCTACATACCCTAATAACCGAATTCGAAGGAACAAAGATGAAAGATTCCGAGCTTATAGAAGACTTTTTCGGGAGATTATCCGGTTTAGTGACTAAATTTGCAGCACGTGGTTCCTCCATAGATGAAACAAGATTTGTGAGAAAGTTTTTAACTGGCATACCAAAAAGATTCATAAATATTATAGCTTCTATCGAGCAGATGGTAGATCTTAAGACACTCAAGTTTGAAGAAATAGTCGGGCGTGTTAAAGCTTTTGAAAATCGTGTAAACAGTGTTGATGACGAACCCAAGAAAGTTTAAAGGAAAAGGAAAGGGCATCGATCGAGAATAAGGAGGTGAATCGGGCCCAAGTAAGAAAAGAGATTATTCAGGGGTTCAATGTTTTCATTGTGACGAGATGGGTCACTTCGCGTCGGTTTGCCCGGAAAGAAGAGGAAAACGGGCCGAAGCAAACTTAATCGAAGCAAACAAGCCATCAACAAATAAGGAAGTTTTGATGAAGATAAGCATTAATGATCAAATCATATTAACGTGCATCCTAAGCAATACGAGTCGGAACCGATGGAGGATGGCGTTTGGTACCTCGATAACGGGGGGAGCAATCATATGACGGGTATGAAATCTTACTTTTTCTGAAATAGATGAAACTATTGTTGGGCAAGTTCGTTTTGGTGATAGTTCGTTTGTCGACATCAAGGGAAAAGTCTCCATTGTAATTATTTATGATGATAATGTTGAGAGAATTATCTCAAACGTTTATTTTTTCCCGAACTTAACGAGCAATATTTTAAGTTTGGGACAAGCAACAGAGCATGGGTGCAAGGTGATCATGGAGAATGAAAACCTTTTAGTTCTTGACAAATCGAGAAAGGTGATTATGAAGTCGGTTAGATCAAAGAAATCGGTTGTTAAAGGTTAGCCTTCGGGTAGAAACACTGATGTGTTTTCTATCAATTACTTCATTTACAAATTTTGATGACTGAAGTACCCCTGTGTTTAATCTCAGTACCGAACTCAGGAAAAAGGTATACAAGAGGTACAGCCCGGTTCAGAACCACATACATGTTTCTTAAGGTATAACTTTTTATGAGAAAAGAGGGTGGAACCGGGTTGATAAAAATCCTAAAAACTTATTTAATTTTCTTAAAAGAAGCCCAAGTAGGGCTACACAGAATGTTTCAGCCCAAACTGATGGTCCGGTTCTTTCTTTGTCTGGCTTACCCACCCTCAGACGGTTAACTCGAAATACCACTTATCCAAAGAAAATTAATGATATTATGTTGGATAGAAAGGTTCGTTTTGAGTGAGGAAGAGAAAATGATTTCAATGACCTGAAATTACTTTTAACTCAAGATGGTAAACTATCCAGTTACGTCGAGACATCCAGAGTAAATGAATAGGAGAATCGAGACAAAAAAGACATGCTCGGAGTTGAAGATCCACCTATTTTCGAGTTGGAAATTAAGTGGGTGACTGCTGGACTTAATTCCCGTCCTCGAAGAAATTAGGCGGGTTGGGCCTACTCATCGAGCCTATGATGAGTTGGTGTCTAGTTTATCAAGTTTAGCACGTAACTTGGTTTACAATGAATAAATTACTTGGTGAATAAGTCGAGCCAATGACATGGACAACAACGACTTTATTTATTAGTTATTGTTTAAATATGTTTTTACTAATTAGTGTTTGAGTATGACAAAGAATTTGTATTCTAGTCTAATTAGGTTTTTATGTTTAAACTAGTATATATACCCGAGCTTGTGGGTTATATCATTGTGAGTTTTAGTATTGTAATTTTCTAGCTAATGAGAATTACAAAGATCAAGCTTATGATCTAAATTTTTGTTTTTTGTATTTATTGTTCCTGGTCACCAAACTTCAATATAAACATGGATTTATCCATTAAAACAGAAATCTAATCGTCTCTCGACTTGTACTCATTTTCCAACTAGTAGAATGCTATTTTGAAACAAATATTAAATAATTGTTTTTTTAAATGAGGTGAATATATTAAATTGGCTTCCTTTTTTTTTTCCTGCTATAATCCATCTCACATCACACCACACACATTCGGACATAATGGTTATGGCAAGCACCGAGATCAACACATAGTTAAAACACGCATTACCTTACTCTCACAAACAAATACACCTCTAAAAATTTGTCCTTTTGCTTACACCACCACAACTTACCTAATCAACCACCACCAAAGTCCAAAAGACTCTCACTGATATTCCCTTTATAACACAGTTCCTAACAATGACAAATTGACGAGCTCCATAGCATTGGTTATTTCTCTTGCCCGGGACAAGACCTACTACAACTGCAAATTTCAATCACTCTTTAAACCATGTATTTTCGTAGGTTACTCAACCTCTAAGACCACCTATTATCTTCTTGAAGATTTCGAATTGGATCAACTTAAGGATTGTTTAAAAACTATTTAACCACACTAACTTTAACTTGTTAAAAACTATTTAACCACACTAACTGTCTCACAACTATTACTTGTTATCAATCAACTAGTGGAATGCAATATTCAAACAAATTTTAAATAATTGGATTTTTAATTAGGTGAATATATTAAACTGGCTTCCTATCTTGATTTTTATGCTATAATCCACCTCACATCTCACCCCCCCCCCTCCACACACACACGAAGATAAAGGTTATGCCAAGCACCAACATCAATACTAGGGGTGAACAAAGTTAACTGTCATAACCGTAAACCGAATCATAACAGACGTAACCGAACCGGATTTAACCGATAACCGATATAACCAGCGGGTCAGTTTAATGAATTTGCGAAAACCGCCATATGTGGGTCGGTTTTGGTTAATGTTAATTCCAAACCCGTCATAACCGAACCGCCCCGTTTATGTAACTAGTAATAGAGAAATAAGGGTTTGGAAATTAGAATTAGTGCATGAATATGATATTTTTACATTTATTGTCGTTACATATTAAAAATTCTCCACACCAACTAGGATTTAGGCCAATAATATTGATAATATTGGTATACATTCCAATGTTTCATAATTGTCGTTCTGAATTTCCATACAAATTGACATTTCAATTTGTTAATATGTCAATTAGATATGTATATTTCATAAATTGTAGTAAAAAAAAGAACATATATTTGAACTCCACAATATAGTTAGATTATTCAGTGTTTGCAATCATATGGAAGGATTGTTTATTTTGGTCACGGTTAACCGACCCATAACCGATTATCTATAACCGTTAAACCGATTAACCGCAACTGCCATGACTGATAGGTTATGGTTATAGTTATCCATTAACCGCTATATCGGTTATGGTTATGGGTTTGACAAAAAACCGCCCCAAATCGACCCATGCACACCCCTATATAGTCAAAACATGTCGTACCTTACTCTTACACGCAAATATGCGTCTAAAATTTTAGCCTTTTTTCATTCACCACCGCCACTAACTTAATTAACCACCACCAAACTCCAATATGAATCTCCATGATATTCCCTTTATAACACGGTTCCAAATTATAACAAGCTCCATAACTTTGATTATTTATCTTATACAACCACACATTTTAATTACTCTTTAAATTATGTGTTTTCATAGGTTACTCATCCTCTAAGACCGCCTATTATATTCTTGAAGATTACGAATTGGATCAAGTTAAGGTATTAAAAGCTTGTTTCTTGATAAATTCATGGCAAAAATAAGGTAAGAAACACCTTCCAACCTTCTGATTTGAAATCTAAAGGTTACTGGATTTTGGAGTTTTTCAAAATTTAGGGTTTTGATCTAAAGCACAATCTTTACCCGTGTTTATGGATTTAAATATTGGATCTAGCCATTTAGGTGTTAAATAGAGGTTTTGGACACAAAATGTTTGCATTCTGGGATAAAATTGGGACTCTTGGATTTTAAAGTTCGACATGAGAAACTAGGGTGTTCTTTTCATTAAAGCATGATAAAGTAGACCTTCTACGAGAAAGTTTCTTTAAAGCATGAAAAAGTAGTGTAACATCCAAAAAGTTTGGGCCAAAATTGTCAAAATGTGAAAGCGGTGGACAAAAAGGCGAAAATTTAATCTTCCCTCACATCACGCTACACGACGGATCAGAAACAAGCTCATCGCGATACGCAAATGAGTCTCACAAAACCCAATAAATGGGTGATGTCGCGCTACACGTCAACACGTGGCACAACGTGACAGGTTAAGTAAACGTAAATGATGGGTGCTCGGAGTATGACTCGTAATTGAGCTTAAACGATATAAAAACTTATGTAGTAAGTGTTAATTTCATGGAACTAGATAACTATGGTTGCATGGTCAACTGCAGGTTAGAAGGAGGGTTTGGAGAAACTATGGCGTACGAGGAGGCAACCGGAGGAACCAGTGATGCTAGAGGGGTAAATTGTCCAAATTGGAGATGCTGGAAAAAGAGACCACCCTGGCCTACGGTCCCCACTGTAAGCCATGGTTAACCTGAAGAAAAAAATAAAGATTTTCCAAAGCACACTATACCGTGGTGGAAAATGGCACCGTGGTCATCACCGTAGCCTATGGTGGGGACCGTAGGCTATGGTCTGGCTCGTAATTGCCATATTTATTCAGGTTTTTCATACGTCTTCTAATTATCTCATCATTATCTTTCAATTGGGTTTCTCTAGAGGCGATTTTGGAAGCACAAAACAATATTTGGGTGATTTATAACATTCGGTTTATGTCTTTGATTCGTATGAACCTTGAATCGATGTGATGATGAACCATATTATGTGTGGCTAATTTCCTTTGTGTTCTCTCCCGAATTGTAAGGTTTTCATTGAATGTTTGTTAATTGCTTATGTTATTTGTGGGATTATAGTTTGATCTTATGATTATATTTCTATGGTGACTGTGAGTTTGAATAGTAATTGTTAGTATAGTTCAATTCGTGTTCTTCACCATTAGTTCTTGGTGCTATAGGCCATAGAGATTTATTGGAAGGGAATTAGGGTTGTCTATATAAAACTTATTATCGGGTGAAAACCTTGTGTTACTGCATCCAAGTACTTAGTTCCCTTTTATCACAATCAAACATATACTCGCGAACTATGTCTATGTAGTTCATCCCAAAAGTAAAAGTTAACATTATCAATCATAGAAACCTGAAATCGGGAGATAACATTCTTTTTATTGAATAAGTTAAAACTCGCTATTTGTTTTTAGTTCTTCTTGTTTAAACCAATCAACCAAATCAAATATTTGAAGTTATTTTCTGCATTTAGTTTAATATAGTTATTTTGCAAGACCAGTTGGTAACACATTTTCCACAAACTCTCTATGTTCGATACCCACTTACTGTTATCTATTTAGTGTATTTAGTTTTTATTTGAGTGAGTCTACGACCTCATGTCAAATTTTGGCGCCGTTGCCGGGGAGTAGTGCGCAATGTGTGTTAACTTTTGTAATTTTGTTTGTTATTTTCGGGTTTACGTTGGTTGTGTTAGTGTGCAGGTACATACAGGTGCATGCATAATAGAGGCTCTAACAGGTCATCAACACTAGTTTTTGATACCGAGATTGAACGAACGCTTAGAAGAAACCAAGTCTTACTTCGGGAGAACAAACTTCTTGGTTCTCCGACTGCATCGAACAACACAATGGAATAACCGACTCCCACTACGGTCAAACATTTCAGACCACGCCTCCACCAATTCCACCTCCACCAAATTCTACTACCGTACCTACTTCATCAACTGAAGTGAAACCAACCAACACAACTATTCCCACTGTCGGTCAATATTCATACCCAACTTCATCAACATTGCCTCCTATTTCCCAACTCTTCCCTACTTTTGGGCAATCATCATCCCAACAATACCAATCACCTCCATTTCCACCAAGAACCACCTACAGTGCATACCATTCTGATTTTTGAACAACCACAATCAAGTTTCCAATATCAACCACCGCCTTTTATGCAATTTTCGAAAACACAAGGTGATGGTTATGATGATGGGTTTGAAAGGGAGTTCGAGGGTTATGAAGTGGAAGATTATTACATGAGAGGTGATGGAAATAAAAGGGTGAATCAAGGGAATTTTGTAGATGCTCAAAGGAAACAACCAGAACCGGTTATTCAACAACAAGTTCAACAACCACCGGTTATACAACAACAAGTTCCACAACAAGTTCAACAACAAGTTCCTCCACAAGGGCAACAACAAGAGAAAAAATTTCAACAACAAAAGCCCCAACCACAATATCAACAGTTTGCAACTCCAAGGCCCATGCAAAGGCAAATGGGAAAACCAATAGTACCATTGGGGGTACCAAGAAGACATAGTAGGGAAATGGCAAGGGGAATTGAAGCTTATTTTCGACCAGTCATCACTAATAAGCCTTCTCCGGTGGTTATTCCTCAAAATCAACAAGGAAGAACATTTGAGGTTAGAACCAACTCACTCCAAAGTTTACCAAAGTATAAAGGTTTGGCAATGGAAGAACCGTACTTTCATTTGGAGGCATATGAATCCTCTTGCAACACAATTGGGGGTCAAGGTTTTTCATTGGATGATGTTATGTTGTCCTTTTTCAATTTTCTTTGGAAGATAAGATGAAAATATGGTTTTACACATTGCCTTCCGCGTCAATTTATACTTGGCCCGAGATGCAACAAAGGTTTTTGGAAGAGTTTTTCACTGCTCAAAAGACTAATGATGCAAGAAGGTGTCACACCCCGACTTAGGGCCTAGAAGTGTGACCAATAGTTGGTACCTGTTTAGTAAATATATCAGAATTTGTGGGTTAATTTTAGCGGAAGACTTTAGGTTGAATATAATATTAATTTACATTGAAAATTTACTTGGGAATTAAATAACCAAGTATTTTTTTACAAAATGTATGTTTATGTTACAAGGATTTTGATAATAAAAGCTGAGCCATCACGTAACGTGCTTATAACTTCATAACGACTACAATTCTTTCTACTTCTTATAAGTACTTAATTACCTGCATTGGGTTGGAAAAATACGTCAGCTATGTGTTGGTGAACACGTATGACTCCAAAATGAGAATAAAAGTTACAATACAAATATAAGTTTTCTGTATAAACTCAGCAGAAGTATTTCTACTTTCGGGATTTGTACCACTACCCAACACACACAAAAGTGTTCCCTGAGCTACGTAGCCCCTAATGGAGTACTAGTTATGACTGTTAACCCGCAGCAACGTAGCCTTTGACTGTTTAGGCAGAACAATTATGTTTGGATCCAGACGCATGTGTAATCGGTATGAGTTTCTTTTTATATTCTATCTTGTATTATAACGTTTTAGAGATCACGTAATCTCATGTAAACATTGACTGACTCTTTAAGATAAACAACCCGTTCATCTTATCGAGTATAAATATGTATTGACTGATTGTAAAGGTTAACGTATTCACCTATACCGTCGGTGTGCGTTTGAGACCTTGATTGTGAGTGAGAATGATATTAACCTATACATAAATAGGTTTGTATAAATATTTGAATGGTGTTTCTTGATTAAGCTATTGCCCTTAAGCTTAACCTTGAAATAGTTTATTACTTTGTTTGTGAATGTAAAACACTTTGTTTTATGTGATATAGCATGATTTAGCTTAATAGGTTCTAAAACGATGGTGAGTTTGTCCAGGTAAGTAAACGGTCTCGCGGTTGATTGGGATTTGTACGAATTACTTTTCCTTAGGCAAGAAACTCACTACTAGTGATATTACCCTTACAGTTTACTACATGCCCGTCAAAATATATCTTTTGTTAACATTACTTCATCAAGAAGTAACGATTATGAAAACTCGTCTGAATGTTTATAAAATACTTCCAAGGTTAGAGGCCATAGCCTTGATTAAAGTCTAAGTTATAACTCAAATAACTTAAGCATAACCCTTACCTTAGAGCGATTACTCTAAATAAGAAAAGAGTGATCAACTTGACGGTTAGGGTCTTGATCTAACTCGATTATATGATTGCTAACTCGTTTATAACTTCGTTACTTGCAAAAACTTTGAGATAACGGAATGTCGACTCGTCACGACAATTGGCACGATTCCCTAGGCTAAGTGTGTGTGAAATGAAGGTGATTTTGGGATGAATGGAGTTCAATCCCGCATCTTCCTATTTATAGGCAAAATCCGTGTCCCTTTGCGATACGCGATGGAATGCATATACGGCCGTCCGGTATCGTGACACCGCAATTTATAACAGAATGCCACGTGTTGCCACGTGGCCTGTCATATCGTGCCACATGGTGACACGTGGTTGGACACGTGTTCCAGTTGCTTAATGAGGCCATCGCGATGATGATCCTATAGAATTAGGTCATCGCGCATCGCCACGCCGCTCAAACTTTGAACTGTGTGGAAGTCCATCGCTATACGTGATGGGCCTTATGATTACCCCGTCGCGTATCACCATGTGTAAGAAATTTCATATTTTTCATTTTAAGTCCCTAGACTTAAAAGTTAGACATTTTGGCTAAATCTTATTACGAGTATTTATGCGGTGTTACATCCTCCCTACCTTTTGAATAATCTCGTCCTCGAGATTTATTGTAATAAATAGGGATACTTCTTCTTCATTTCCGACTCAAGCTCCGACGTATACTCGGGTCCTCGTCTTGAATCCCATTTGACCTTCACGTGCTTGAGTCACTTGCGCTTGAGGAACTTGATCATGCTGTCTTTTATTTGAATTGGTTGTTCTACAAACTTAAGCTTCTCGTTGACTCAAACGTCCTTCAACGACATGGAAAGAGTTTCGTTAGCTAAACACTTGCGTAAGTTAGATACATGACATTAGGTACTGGTACCCGATTGGTACCGGTACCAAATTTTTGAGTTTCGGTACCGGTACGGGACCGGGACCGGTACGGTACGGGACGGGACCGGTATTTCCCAAATTTTTACCTTCAATCCCGGCACCGTCCTGGTCCCGTACCGGTACCGGTACCGGTACCAAGAATTCCCAAATTTCGGGACCATGATTTTTGGGACCGGGACCGGTCGATACCGGTACGATCCCGATCTCACCTTACATGACATACATCGTGAATGCCTTTCATTTCCTCGGCTAACTCCAGTCGGTAAGAAACTGATCCAATTCTTAAAAGTTTCTTGAATGGCCCAACGAAACATGGACTCCTTTTCCATTTCTTCCCGAATCGTACTAAACCTTTCCAAGGTGATACTTTCTTATCGCCTTCTTTAAATTCTATTAGTTTACGACAAATGTCTACATGGATCTTTTGTCTATTTCTTTCCGTTTTCAATCATTCACGAATTTGTATTACTTAATCAGTGGTTCTTTGAACAATTTCGGGGCCTGACAATTGATTATCACCTGTTTCCGACCAACATACAAGTGTTCTACACTTTCGTCCATACAGAGCTTCAAACGGTGCAATTTGGATACTCGTATGATAACTATTGTTGTACGAGAATTCTATTAGAGAAAGATGAGTATCCCAACTACCTCCTAAGTCGATTAAGCACGCACGAAGCATATCTTCCAAGGTTTGAATCGTACGCTCACTTTGTCCATCTGTTTGGGGATGATATGAGGTACTTAGGTTTAGTCTAGTCCCCATGGCTTTTTGAAAACTTGACCAAACGTCTAAGGTAAAACGACTATCTCTATTAGAGATAATAGATAGTGGCACACCATGTAAAGATACTATATTTTCGACGTATAGTTGTGCTAACTTATCAATACTAAATGATTCTTGTATCGGAAAGAAATGAGCAGACTTGGTAAGTCTATCTATAATATCCCAGATTGCATCATTTTGACGACAATTTTTAGGTAACTTCATAATGAAATCCATGGTTATCATATCCCATTTCCAAATTGGTATTTCTGGTTGTTGTAATAATCCTAACGACTTTTGATGTTTGGCTTTTACTTTAGAACAGGTTAGGAATTTTGTGACATATAGAGCATTATCCTTCTTCATACCAATCCACCAATACTCATCCTTTAGATTGTGATACATCTTGTCACTTCCCGGATGCATCATATAATTTAACTTGTGAGCTTCTTCAAGAATCTTAGCTCTTAAGTTTCCAATTGTTGGTACCCAAATTCTTTTGCCGAGCCTAAGTATTTCATCATCTCCCTTGACCTATTGATCATCATACCATTTTCTTTCTCGGCTTTAATGTTTCCTTCATCCAATGCTAACTTCTGAGCTTCTTTTATCTGGTTAACTAAATCAATTCTAAGTTCTAATCTAAGAGCTCAGACTCTTTTAGGGTTTTCATGTTCCTTCCTACTTAAAATGTCAGCCACTACATTGTCCTTTTCTTTATGATATACGATCTCACAGTCATAATCGTTGAGAGTTTCCATCCAACACCTTTGTCTCATATTTAATTCCTTTTGATTGAATATATGCTTCAAACTTTTGTTATCAGTGCCATTCAAATAACGTCGCCATAACTTCAAGGCAAAACTTGTAGCTCCTAATTCAAGATCATGTGTGGTGTAATTCTTTTCATGAATCTTTAATTGTCTTGAAGCATATGCAATAACTTTCTTTCCTTGCATCAGAACACATCCCATTCCCATGTGCGAAGCATCAAAGTATATGATAAAGTTATCCAATCCTTCTGGCAAGGCCAAGATAGGTGCACTGGTTAACTTTTGTTTGAGTGTTTTAAATGCTTCTTCTTTTTTTGGTTCCCATTCAAACTTAATTTATTTTCTTGTGAGTCAAGTTAATGGGACAACTATTATGGAGAAATCTTGTACGAATATTCAGTAATATCTGGCAAGTCCTAGAAAACTTCTAACTTGTGTTGGTGGTTTGGGTTTCTCCCATTTGGTAATGGCTTCTATCTTTGCTGAGTCTACCTGAATACCTTTCTCATTTACTATATGACCAAGAAATTGAACTTCCGATAACCAAAATTCACACTTAGAGAATTTGGTGTACAACTTTTATTTCCATAAGGTTTCAAGTACAATTTTGAGATGAACTTGATGATCGTCTTTGGACTTAGAATAAATAAGATTGTCATCAATGAATACGATAACAAACTTATCCAAATATGGTTTACAAATACGATTCATCAAGTCCATGAAAGCTGACGGAGCATTTGTGAGTCCAAAAGGCATAACGGTGAACTCATAATGTCCATATCGGGTTCTAAACGCTGTCTTTGGTATATCTTCTTCTTGGACTTTCAATTGATGTATCATGATCTAAGGTCAATTTTAGAAAAATAACTTTCTCCTTGAAGTTGATCAAATAGGTCATCGATTCTTGGCAATGGATACTTGTTCTTGATTGCAACCTTGTTTAGCTCACGATAATATATGCACATTCTCATCGTTCCATCTTTCTTCTTTACAAACAGAACTGGAGCTCCCTATAGTGACGAACTCAGTGGTACAAATCCTTTTTCCAACAATTCATCTAATTGTTTCTTCAACTCTTTCATTTTAGTGGGTGCTAGTGTATATGGGGCTTTTGCTATTGATAAAGTTCCCGGTATGAGGTCGATTCTAAACTCTACTTCCCTATTTGGTGGGATTCCAGGTAGATCGTCAGGAAACACGTCTTTGAATATTGTTACCTCTTCTAATTTCTTAGGTTCGGTTTCTTTGGTTACATAGGCCATGAATGCAAGGCATCTCTTACCTAGGAAATTTCTTGCTTTTATCTTAGAAATTATTCTGACCTTTCCAACTTCTTTATCACCGGTTATTCGAATTGTTTTATTATTGGACGTTCAGATGTCAATGGCTTTATCATTACATAGGATACCGGCTTGATTAGATGATAACCAATCCATACCCAAAACTACGTCAAAACCTGCTAATGTCATAGGTAACAATCGTACAGGTATGATGTGATCGGCAAAAGAAATTGTGGCATTATTTAAAGCTTCGGTTATTCTACTCACATTTCCATCAGCAGTTTCAACTTCATAATGCTTATCTAATTTACTAGAGGTTCATTTAATAGACTACATAACTTATAATATATAAAACCTTGGTTTGCACCCGAGTCAAACAAAACCCTAGCATAAACATTATTAATAGGAAATGTACCGGTGATCACGTCCGTTATGTCTGTGGCCTTCTGAGTATCAAGCATGAAGACACGCACGTTCCCTCTCTTGGTATCGGTTTTGGCACCGTTACCACTTGCTCCAGGCGCTGCTGTTATTGGCTTTCTTTTCGGACATTCAGTGCAAAATGCCCCTTCTCTCCACGGTCAAAGCATACCACTGCCTACCTCTTGCAGTCGGCTTCAACATGACCTAGTTTCTTGCAAAAATTACATGTGATGGTGTTGGTTGGTCGAAGACATCTACCGAAGTGTCTTCTACCAGAAGATTTGCAAATAGGATGATTATACACAAACGTCCCTTCCCTCTTCTTCTCAACCTTCCTCACCTTTCCTCCAATTGGTGTCCTCCCATCATCTCTCTTCTTTTCATCCCTATTCTTGATCATTCCGTTCATTAAATACCCAGCTAATTCCATGGTAGATTCCATTGTGGATTGCATATGAGAACGGACCAAATCACGAATCTCAATTGGTAGTCCGTAAATATATCGAGTCACTTTATTAATTTCGGGAGTGACCAAGTGAGGGATAATCCTACTGTACTCAAGAAATTTGGTATTATATTCCTTGTGGTTCGTTCCAACAAATTTATGTTTCCATAATTAGGTTTGAATTTGATCCATCTCGTTGATCAAACAAAATATCTTCAGTATCATCTCTTTGAATGTTTTCCACTCTAAGTTATACAAATTCTCTACCATTGACCTTAATCAGGGTATTCCACCATTCCAACGTCTCTCCCTTGAACATTTGGGAGGTATACTGCACTTTCTCTGTCTCAGTACATTTACTGATTAACACAATAGATTCGATCTCCTCCAATCATCGGAGGGTAACAATCGCTCCTTTGTCTCCATGAAACTCATTTGGGTTATAGACTTTGAAAATTTTAAAGTCACAACCCTTTTGGATTTTTAATGTCTTGGTTTTTCATGAAGATTATTTGCAGCAGTTGAGCTTAATGCACTCTCTTATTTCTTTTTCATTGATTCTTTAATACTTTCTTTCTTTTCTAACTCTCTTTTGGTTTCTTTCTTTGAGTTTATGGTTTCGCTCCTACTTTGACAATTTCTCTTGTTTGAAAGAGAAGCAGTTTGACTAGGATCATTTGTCATTAGTTCGTAAAGTGGGTTAACAACCTTTTTTATTAAGTCAAGAATACCGAGCACATAATCCTTCGGTATCGCTTGAATATTCTCCACTACAGTCTTTTCTTTGTTGTTTATTTTAACCTCGGGATTACTGTAAGCTTTTTCTTGTCTAGACATGTTGTTACATGAATAAGACAAGATTTAAGAAAATACATACTTTCTTATATTACATTATTTATTTTACAAGGAAGAAAACATAACAGTCAACAACGATTCATAGCAACTATTTTTTTTCTTAATCCTTAATCCACTTCTTAACAAGATTTTTCTTCTTATCACATTTCTTGAGGATTTCTTTCCTACTTTATTTTTATCCACTGTCTCATTCTGCAGCTCGTCCATCACCGCATTAGGGGGTTAGAATATCCCGTTGGTGCGGATGAGCGTTTTCTCTTGGATAGAGATGTAGATTTGCAACATATGCATGCATTTCCTCATCGGGAACATTGGTAGTATAAAATTACTCGACAAGCTTAGCCTCCTCTCGAATCTCATTAGCTTGCTGAGAGATTGAAGGTCTTGGTCCTACATATGGAGAAAAATAAGGATTTTCGTTTTCCTCATCTTCTTCTTCGTGATCGTCTTCCGATTCATAAGGATTATTGACTGGTGATTGAAATGATATCTTTTCATAGGGCATAGTAACCTCTATCTTAGGTTTTCGGCTTGGTTCGACAGTACATTGTGGAACTTGATAATTAGGTGGTGGCGATCCGAATTGCCATTTTCTTTGGTTGGAGTGGCAATCCATCCAATTTTATGAATTGGAATAGTCCTCCTACTTAATTTTACTTTGAACTTCTTGCTCCTCGAAAGGATGATAAGTTGGAATTTCAGATGGATAGTATTAGGGAATGTTATCGGTGGTATCGTCAGATATTTCGATTGGAAGTTGCTGGCTTCCCGATAGATACACGAGTTGACTCCCATAAGGTTGCACGGGAACTATTGGTTGATTTTGATTGAAGAAGTTGGTGTAATAACTATTACTGCTCGTCATATCTGATGGTTCGCAAATGAGTGTCGGTTTAGTTCAAATGGCTACTCGGCGTCTATGACCAAGATAGTTAATATAAGACATCTTCACTTAATTAGATTTAGGGAAAGGATGTTTACCAATCCTATCTAATCCCTACGAAATAATAATAATAATAATAATAATAATAATAATAATAATAATAATAATAATAATAATAATAATAATAATAACAATAACAATAATAATAATAACTTTAAGGTTAAAGCTTACGTACTAATGTTTAAATACCTAATTCGCTGAAACCGATGGCTCTGATACCAACATGTCACACCTCGACTTAGGGCCTAGAAGTGTGACCAATAGTTGGTACCTGTTTTGTAAATATATCAGAGTGTATGGATTAATTTTAGCTGAAGACTTTAGGTTGAATAGAATATAATTTACATTGAAAATTTACTTGGGAATTAAATACCCAAGCATTTGTTTACAAAATCTATGTTTATATTACAAGGATTTTGATAACAAAAGCTGAACCATCATGCAACGCGCTTCTAACTTCATGACGATTCCAATCCTTGCTACTTCCTATAAGTACTTAATTACCTGCATTGGGTTGGAAAAATACGTCAGCTAGGTGCTGGTGAA
Source organism: Bidens hawaiensis (assembly GCF_021521415.1). Classification (NCBI taxonomy): domain Eukaryota; kingdom Viridiplantae; phylum Streptophyta; class Magnoliopsida; order Asterales; family Asteraceae; genus Bidens; species Bidens hawaiensis. Next base: position 58,021 of record NW_027499787.1, on the reverse strand, counting down.
CATGTATGACTCCAAAAATGATTGAATAACAGTTACAATACAAATGTAGTTTTCTATACAAACTCAGCATAAGTATTTCTACTTTAGGGATTTGTACCACTATCCTATACACACAAAAGTGTTCCCCGAGCCACATAGCACCTAAAGGAGAACTAGTTATGACTGTTAGCCCACGACCACGTAGCTTTTGACTGTTTACGCTGAACATTTATGTTTGGATCCAGACACATGCATAATCGGTCTAAGTTGCTTTTATTTTATATATTGTATTATAACATTTTAGAGATCACGTAATCTCATGTAAACATTGACGGACTCTTTAAGATAAACAACCCGTTCATCTTAACGAGTATAAATATGTTTCGACTGATTGTAAAGGTTAACGTATTCACCTGTACCGTCGTTGTGCGTTTAAAACCTTGATTGTGAATGAGAATGATATTAACCTATACATAAATAGGTTTGTATATATATTTGAATGGTGTTTCTTGATTAAGCTATTACCCTTAAGCTTAACCTTGAAATAGTTTATAACTTTGTTCGTGAATGTAAAACACTTTGTTTTATGTAACGTTTGATAAACGGGTCCCGCGGTTGATTGCGATTTGTACGAATTACTTTTCCTTAAGTAAGAAACTCACTACTAGTGATATTACCCTTACAGTTTACTACATGCCCGAAAAAAATATATCTTTTGTTAACATTACTTCATCAAGAAGTAACGTTTATGAAAACTCGTCTGTATGTTTATAAAATACTTCCAAGGTTAAAGGCCATATCCTTGATTAAAGTCTAAGCTATAACTCAAATAACTTAAGCATAACACCTACCTTAGAGCGATTACTCGGAATAAGAAAAGAGTGAACTTGACGGTTAGGGTCTTGATCTAACTCGATTATATGATTGCTAACTCGTTTATAACTTCGTTACTTGTACAAACTTTGAGAAAACGGAATGTCGGCTCATCACGGTAATCGACACGATTCCCTAGGCTAAGTGTGTGTGAAATGAAGGTGATTTTGGGATGAATGGAGTTCAATCCCGCATTTTCCTATTTATAGGCAAAATTTGTGTCCCGTCGCGCTACGCGATGGAATGCATATACGGCAGTCGCGTATCGCGACGCTGCAATGTATAAAAGAATGCCACGTGTTGCCACGAGGTGACACGTGGTTGGAGAAATGTTCCGGTTGCTTATAGACTTAGGTCATCGTGTATCACTACGCCGCTCAAACTTTAAACTGTGTGCAAGTCCATCACTATACGTGATGGGCCTTATGATTACCCCGTTGCGTATCGCGATGTGTCTGAAATTTCAGATTTTTCATTTTAAGTCCTTGACTTAAAAGTTAGACATTTTGGCTAAATCTTATTACGGGTATTATCGCGGTGTTACAGAAGGAGTTTGAGAAACTTTCAACAACAATCGAAAGATGAGTGGGATTTGATGTCGATTACAAATTGTACATTTAGTACTAGTTATGAGCAAGATGATTGGTTTTTTTGGAGAAAATGCCAGTCACATAAAAAAGAAAGGCTAAAACCATGAGAAGAACAAGGTCGACAATTGGAAGTCCGCAAGTGCATGCCGTAGAAGATAAAGGGCTGCAAACTACAAAAAAAGTGTATGATGTTTGTACAAGTTGTGGTGGATTGGGTCATGAAGCGGATGCTTGTACGGGAGGTCAAAAACAAGTGGAGGAAGTGAACGCGATTCAAGGTCAAGAAGAAGGCGGTAGAAATTATAAAATGAACTCAAACACTTACCACCCTGGGTTGAGAAATCATCCAAGTTTTTGTTATGGGAATCTGGTTACCCAATCCAATCCGAATTTACAAGGGAATCATGGAAATTTTGTTCCGCATCAACAATACAATAATCAAGGAAATTTTCGAGGTGGGAACAATCAAAGTTTTCAAAGTCAATTTCAAAAAACGGGTAGTGGTCAAAGTTGATTTTCTGGTCAAACTTCTTCTAGTGTGAATAAAGTCTTGGATATGCTTAGAATGATGCAACAAGAAATGCAAAAGAGGAATCAACTTGATGAAGTGCGCATGAAAAAGGATGAAGTTCGTGACAAAGCAATTCAATCATTGACCATTCAAATGGGTCAACTTGCAACTAAAGTGCCAGATTTGAAGAAAAATGAAGGCCAATTGCCAAGTGACACCAACGTAAATTCCTCTCACACTTCGTCTCATAATATTCCTATTCATCATGTTAGTGTTTAAAGAAGTGGTAAGGAATATAAAACCAACCCGTCACCGGGTTTAATGGATGGCATGGTTGAGGACATTACGGGGATGAAAGTGATAATGATGAGGTTGAAACCAACAAACCGACTAAACATGTCACTTTTACAAGGAAGTTGAACAAAATGCGCACCGGGTCAAGCCCCAATATCACAAGATAAAAACAAGGAACTTGAACCAAATGTGGTTCCATTTCCTTCGGCTTTGCTTGACCCGGGTAAGAAAAATGTAATTTTAAAATGGGGTCCTCAAAAAGAGGAAATGTGGGAGGTGTTAAACAAGTAAAAGTGAATCTACCTCTACTTGAGGCAATCGAACAAGTTCCCGAATATGCAAAATTTTTAAGAGATTTATGAACTACAAAGAGGCAACAAAAAGTGCCTAAACGTGTTGGTTTAGTCGAAAGAGTGAGAGCGATTCTTAAGAGGGATCTTCATCCCAAATTCAAAGACCCAGGAGCGCCCTTAGAAAATATCCAAGTTGGTGATTTTCAAATGTCTAGGGAGCTATTAGATCTTGAAGCTGGGGTGAGCAATCTCCCAGGGAGGTTTATATGACCAATTCGACTTTGGTCCTTTTAAACGTGTTGAGACTACATTTGTATTGGATGATTTGTCTCATAAACTTCCCCGTGGGATTGTGCAGGATATGATTGTGAAAGTTGAAAATTTTTATTACCCTGTTGACTTTTTGGTGTTTGATTACTCATCAATTGACCCGAGTCAACAACAAAATGTTATTATGGGTCGACCATTTTTGAACACCGCTCATGCGATCATTGATTGTAGATTTGGTACCGTTGACATTGCGTTCGGTAATAAAAAATGCGCCTTACTGTTTTTACTAATTTTCGTATTCTTTAAGTGGTGAAGAGTGTTTTATGGAAGATGTGGTGGATCATTGTATTCCTCATGAATACGATGAGGATTGTGTGGAAGCTTGTATTTGTGATGATTTTGAACTTATATGGATGACTTTTCCATTTCAGCCCAACTTTTGAGTCTTGTCTCAATGATTTAGAAAAAGTTTTGAAACGATGTGATGAGACAAACTTGGTTCTAAATTGGGAGAAAAGTCATTTCATGGTGAAAGAGGCGATTGTGGTGGGTCATGTAGTCTCAAGTAGGGGGGTGGAAGTCGATTAGGCGAAAATCAAAGTAATTTCATTCTTGCCACCCCCAAAAATGTTAAAAGGGGTGAGATCATTTTTGGGACATGCCGGATTCTATAGGAGAGATTTATTGAAGGTTTAAGTGCAATTTCAAAACCTTTATGTAATCTCTTATTGAAGAATGGCCCCTTTGAGTTTACTAACGAATGTTTTCAAGCCTTTGACAACTTGAAGGAAAAAATAGTGCAAGCACCCATTTTGTAATCTCCAAATCGTTCAAAGCCATTCGAAATTATGTGTGAGGCTAGTGATAGCACGGTTGGGACGGTACTGGGTCAAAGAGTGGATAAAAAAGCCGTTGCTGATCTACTATGCGAGCAAAACATTATCCGAGGCACAATTTAATTACACCACTACCGAGAAAGAGTTGCTTGCGGTGGTGTATGCCTTAGAAAACTTTCGTTCATATATCTAGGGAATTAAAGTCGTGGTTTATTCGGATCATCACGCGGTCCGATATTTGATGGAAAAGAACGATGCAAAACCACGCTGGATTCGATGGGTGTTTCTGTTGCAAGAGTCTTATCTCGAAATCCATGACAAGAAAGGTTGTGAGAATGTATTCACGAATCACCTGTCTCGGATTCCACTTGAAGGTGTTGATTAACCGATGGAGATAAACAAAAAATTTCCGGATGAACAGATGCTTGCTGTTTCGACCGCACCGTGGTGGGCTCACTATGTTAACTATTTAGCCACGGGTGCGATTCTGGAACATTGGTCGAAGAAACAGAGATAAGAATTCATTGCCCAAGTCAAGCAATACATATGGGATAAACAAGATCTTTTCAAGGTTGGTGCAGATCAAATTCTTATACAATGTATACCCGAGACAAAAGTGCAAAATATTTTGAAACACACTCATTCGTCGGCATGTGGGGGGCTATTTTAGTGGCTCTAAAACGGGGTATAGAGTTCTTACGTGCGGGTTTTATTGGCCAACACTTTTTAAGTATGCTAATGAATATTCACGACATTGCCTAAAGTGTCAAAGAATGGGGAATTATCAAAAAGGAATGAAATGCCTTTACAACCCATCTTAGTGGTTGACATTTTTGATGGGCCCGTTTTAGAACTCGTCTGGGTATTTGTACATTCTCGTTGAGTTCGATTATGTTTCAAAGTAGGTTTAAGCGATTGCAACAAAAACTAATGATCACTCCATGGTGTGCAAGTTTGTACAATCAAACATTTTCTCAAGATTTGGATTTCCAAGCGTAATTATAAGCGATGGTGGATCGCATTTCTAGAACTTCAAGTTTGGCAAGTTTTTATAACGTTATGGTGTCAATCACCGAATCGAAACTCCCTATCATCCTCAAATGAGTGGCCAAGTAAAAGTTTCCAATCGACCAATTAAGGAAGTCATAATGAAGACGGTTCGGGTCGATAGGAAAGATTGGTCGGTCAAATTGGATGATGCATTGTGGGTATATCGCACCGCCTACAAGACACCGATTGGTACCACTCCTTATCGGTTGATGTATAGGAAACGTTGTCATTTTCCAGTGGAGTTGGCTTACCGCTCGCTATGGGCGATCAAGAATGTGAATATGGACTATAATGGAGTCGGTTAGTTGAGGAAATTGAAGTTAAGCGAGTTAGAAGAAATCTGGGATGAAGCTTATGAATGTGCCTCTACTTACAAAGTCAAACTAAAAAGGGTGCATGATTCTAAGATAAGTAAGCGAACGCTTGAAGTTGGGAAAAAGGCGTGTCTCTATAATTCAAGACTCAAATTGTTCCCCGGGAAGCTCAAAAGCAAGTGGATGGAGCCTTATGTCATCACACGAGTAGGAAGGTTTGGTGATATTAAGATTGAAGATATGCAAAATCAAGTTAAACAAGTTGTGAACGGACATTGCCTTAAACAATACCTAGAAGGAAAAGATGTTAATGTGCTTGAAGATGATAATGTGAGTTTCATTTTGAGCTCAGCAGATGATCCCACCTCGTAAAAACCCAGGTTTGTTGTTTATTTTTGTTTAGTGTTGGTTTTATTGGTTTTAAAAAACTACCGTTCTCTTCTTGGAGTGTGTCCGACTCAAGTGTGGGGAAGTTCTTATGAATTACCTTCCCATGTTGGGGATAACCCGGACTTTTCATGGGGAGTAGGGTAATTTTTGTGATCTAAAAAAAAATAATTTTTTTTTTGTAAAGAAGCCTTGTAAGCCACGATTGACACCGTTGCTTAAGGTCAACATGGACGTGGCTTACGGTCAACATGGGTACACATGGTACGGTGGGTTCTGTTTTTAATTTAGAATTTCTGAAAAGCTGGGACCGTGTACCATGGTCCTGGACCGTGACCTACGGTGCCCTTGACCGTGGGTCATGGTGGTCACCAACACCACGGTACGGTGGGTTCTGTTTTTTCTAAGTTAAAGTGACCGTGGACCACAGTCGTCATCGTGGCCCACGGTGTATCTGATGCTGCAGGTCCAACCGGGAAATAAAAAAATAAAAAAACTTTTTAAACAAATCCCAATCACAAAAAATACCTTCATCTCCCTCTTCTCCTTTCACTTTCACCACATATTCTTCTTCATCATTCTCTCTAAAAAAATCCTAACCCCTCCATACCCAAAACTTTTGCAAACAACCACCAAATCCAAAGGTTATTGAGCCTATTTTGATTGGAATTTCGTAAGGATTAAGAATATCAACTTGCTTTTCAAAGATTTCTAAGTTTTAATTCTATTTTTGGGCATTTGGGTTCCAAAATTTTCAAGGAAATTTGGGGATATTTTCCGTTTGTGGAAGAATTAGTGTTTTATCATCTTACTCAAAAACCAAGGTATGATCTTTTTCAATTCTTTGTACACATTACAAATTTGATAAGGTTGAATGGGGTGAACTTTGTACACACTTGCTTATTGCAATAATTGGTGTTATAGAGGTACATTAATGGTTATGGATGATAGATGAAAAGTTAAATTATTATTTATGTTAAAAATATTGGTATCAGGTGACTAATTGTGTTTTAAGGAGCTTTGTTGAGGTTAACAAATTTGTTTCTTTTATCCATAACCATAGCAACAAGCAAGTGTGGGGATGTACCAATTAAATTAACTTGGTTTTTTTGGATGATCTATGGGTGTAGATTGGTAGAATCGTAGGAAAGGGAAAGGCGAAATCCACATCTTCTAGTGGTCAAGCGGTTGAAGCAAAGGGGGAACGAATGCAAGAGCAAGTTCAAGAGCAAGAGCAGATTCCGAAACCAACTTGGAAAGGCGGGGTGTAGTCAAGCTATTACTTAGAATGGCAACTCGAATTTTTTAGAGATAAGTTGAGAACGTTGCAAAAGAGGAGTGACGCATTTCTGTGTGAAAAAGAATTAACCGATCCAGGTTTTAAAGCATTTGGTGTGATTGACAAGTTTGAAACATTAGGTTAGAAGGCAGCATTAAATTGTTATGATGAGGAACGAAACAGATTGTTTGATAGGGAAATTGAAGAGTTGGTATCAACTTTAAGGTGACCACCATTTAGAAGGACCACTAACATGCAGTTGATTGGCATGGTGGGTGGAAACCAGGTGGTGATGTCCTTTGACACCTTAAACCAGGTTGCCCAATTCAATAGCAAGCCTGATTGAATGTACGTATACCCAATTGTGAAAGATTTGTGTGGTGAACCCGACAAACACCCTCAATGGCATACTATGTTAGAGAAAGTCCTCAAAGGTAGTAGGGGTTTGAGTTCATTGATAAGGAGGTTTGATTTGAAAATTGAAGCAAAGTTGTTGTTGACAATCTTTGTAACCAATGTGGTACCCCGTCGTGGGGACATTTCGGTTGTGAGTAATAGTGAAATCCCATTCTGTATGCACTGATGTGTGGAAAACAACTGGTTTCCTTTCGTTACTTGGTAATGAATAATATATAGATCAGCCGGGAAAGTAGCAAGTCAAAATTAATACCGCACTGTCGATTGATCACAACGATACTTAAGTTGCACGAGGCTATTCAAGATAATGCTGTCGGGATGGCGAAAACTTTCAAGGCGTACAAGTTGAAAGATTTGTGTTTGAGTTGGACATACGTGAAAGAAGATAGACATCACCAACTTACAACCAATTATGTGAGATGGGGAGTCTTGACAGAAGATGTGGAAGCCGAATTGGAAGAGGAAGATGAAGAAGAAGAAGAGGAAGAGAGTGAACCAGAGAAGATGGAAACTAGGGGTGCTGGTAGTTTCCAACAAGGTGGTTGGGATTATTCATCGGGATATTCATCGTTTAATAGTAATTGCGCCCACATGGGGTCAATAGATGAGGTGACAGAAAGGCATAGGCCCTCGACATACAATAATTTATCGGAGGAGTATCATGCCCTTTTTGATTATCTAACTTTTACGGGGCAAATGCCGAACGTGCGGAAAAAGAGAGACACGATAATTTGAAGCGTGGAACCATGCTCAAGCTTTTGGGCGAGAACAAGAAATAAATTTTTGTTATTTAGATGATCAGAACCAGAGAATGCACGAATAATTGCACGCAGGTAAGCCAGAAGTTCCGGATCCACCAAGTGTGGAGTACACGACCTTACCGCCGTTTGACGGTTCCTTGCGTTACCCAGAACCACCTCTACATCATTCGATGTGGGTGGACCGAATGCAAGGAATGGCACCACCACCACCACCATAAAAAGGAAGTAACATCAGCGGAGGGGCGTTTAACTTTAGCGAATTTCGAACTTCGTGACGTCCATCTTTGGGCCGCCCCAACCGCCTTACTATTGATCAATTCTCCATCACGTCAGGTAAACTCCATTTTGTATATTATTTGTATAGTTTATTTATATTTTGTTGGTTTTATATTTAGGTGGATGGGAGGAGGATGAAACACTTGTTGATTAAGTGTTTAGGATTATGCAAGGAAGTGGAGTTATTAATTAGTAGTTTCTTTGTTTTTTATTCTTCCCAAACCGTACATTGAGGACAATGTATCCCAAATGTTGGGATGGGGGAATTTTATTTATTTCAATAAAAAAATAAAAAAATAATTAAAACTAAAACAGGACCGGAAAGTGGTTGATGTGTTGAAAAACACACTTATTTTCAGCACCTTTTATCGTCATTTTTCTTGCTTAATTATATAATAAATAATGGTTATGGCTTGTTTTAACATGATCTTACAAAGTTTGTTATTTTGTGTAGGTTACGAGTTTTAAAAGAGAAAAGGACGGAGTTTTGGAAGACATAAGAGGCTTTTATGATCAAGTTTTGAAGACCAAACTCAAGGCCCGGCACAAGCCCATTAGGGGAAAGCCTTTCACACAATATTATAACATAATATAAAAAAAATAAAAACCCTAACACCCAAAAAGAGGTCCGATCGGCAATCCCCTTCTAGAGGGAAAATTCGTTTTTTGCAATTCTTGAGCCAAGGGAGGAAGAAGTAAGCTAAGGACGACTCAGGACAGCAGCTAGGATTAATTTTCATCACAAAACTCAGCTCTAATTGATAGTATACATTTATAATCTTTGCGTTCTTATTTGTGTTCATAACTCTTTTGATTTTAATCTTTAAAGTTGAATTATTTTGCAATTGACTTAGGGACTGAGTTGTTATTGATTATAATTGATTGTTGAATGATTTGGATTATGTGTTTGATGATTAATGTGATGTTTACATTGATTTAAGCTGTTGTCCAAAAGTTATGGGCTAAACTTGTTAGTTCTACCTAGGTTTGATGATTATTGTTCGGTTTTGATGAGTTGATTGGAATTTTTGATCAATATGACTTGAATTGCTATTGAAAGTTTGGTTTAATGATGAACTAGGTTGTGTTTAGTGGCTGTGATATTATTGGTTTTATCTCATACTCTCATGCTTCGGTTAATTGAATTGGTTTTGATTGATAGTTGCATGTTCAATTCTTTACCTTGTGTTTAGAGTTTGTTTGCGGTAGGTACAGCCGTTGGGTTTTGTTGAGATTATTGATTGATATAACTCAGCGGTTAAGCATCTTCTTAGAGACCGAGAGGTGATAGGAAGTAAAGTTGTCTCATTGCTTTTACTTGTTAAGATTAGGATCGCGCGAGAGCGGGTTCGGTTCTTGTCGGGTTTCGGTTCGTGAGCAATTAGTTGGTCTAGTTTGAGTTAAACCAAATTGTTCCTCTCTAATTGGTTGTGTAGTATCCGTTTCCATTAGGGTCGTGAGTCGATGAGTCCGAGAGGAGAGTCGGCATTAAAACACCTTAGCATTCGTTTCCCGGTTTGTTCTTAAAATCAATTAAGTGTAAGTTAGGGTTTGTTATTGAGACCGAGAGGTGATCTAGCTTTCTTGAGCGAACCTTAGTTGTGTCATATCTAGATACCGGTGTCGTGAGATCATTCAATCCATTATCTTGTGAGACCGTCAATATGATTTTTACCTAGGTAGACATTTTCTCCATTGTCTGTCACAGTCGTTTAGTTTTGTTAGTGTTTCGTTGACTCTTATTAAGTTAAGTTAATTAATTTAGTCAAAGTAATTAAAGTCAACTAGTTTAATTATTAAAAATAAATTCAAAAAATATTATTCTTAGGAAGGTCTTGTCTAGGGTTTAGTGATCATAGGCGTTTTACGTGTCCTTGTGTTCGATACTCGGACTTCTTAGTTCTATATTACTTACGATCGGTACACTTGCCAGTCGTGTGTGGTTTTATTAGGAAAATTCGTTTTAAAATTTAAATCTTAGTTGTGAGTCCCGTAGAAAGAAATATCCTTTAGACACACACCAATTTTTTGGCGCCGTTGCCGGGACACGGTTTGAGGCGTATTGAGAACGACTCGAGTTAGGACCTACATTATTTGCTACTTGTTTTTCTTTTGCTTTGTTTAAATAGTTTAGCTAATTTTAGTTTCTTTCGTTTATCTTAATAGTTGTATGCGACGTACTCGCCTCTAGGACCACCTGAATCTGAGGGATTTTCCGAACCAGAGAGAGAGTTGCGTAAGAGACGTTTTACCAAACCTTCTTCCAGTTCTTCTTCTACGTGTATTGGTAATACATCCTCTTCTCCTACATTTTCTGAATCCGCCATTAGTGATAGGATTATGGGTGACGCACCACAGAGGAGGAAAGTTGCAGACCGGGCCAGCCCAGTCGATGCGTGCACTAGATCCAGTATTTCTCCACCAGCCATCGCAGTTAACACGAATTGGCAGATTCCATCGAACATTTTGTACACCATCTCTCATTCTGCTCAATTTCACGGGTTGCTCCACGAAAACCCGCATTCTCATCTCACTCTCATTGCACGTATTTGCGACCCTTTCCATCTCACCAGCATATGCGAAGACACCATCAAATTCTGCGTCTTTCAATTCTTACTCGTTGATCATACGAGTTTGTGGCCTGCATCCATTCCACAGGGCTCCATATCCACTTGGGCCACCATGCAGACCCAGTTTCTTGAGAAATACGAGCCTCCGGCTAAAGCCGCTCGTTTGCGTAATCATATTCTTTATTTTCAGATGGAGGACATCGAGGGCTTCTACGAGGCATGGGAGAGATTCAAAAATTTACTTGCTTTATGTCAGAACCATGGCCTGCAAGACTAAACAGATGTTGAAAAGTTCTATAAAAGAGTGACAAACGCGACGCAGATTATGCTTAACACAGCGGCGGGAGGAAATTTGTTGATGATGAAGGATACCGATGAGTGCATAGCCCTTTTCAACGGGTTAGCCATCAGTGGATACCAGCGACCCCATTTAAGAGCACCAAGACCGTCAACTCCTTATCACGCGGCATGCATTCGGTCCACACGAGCACCGCACTCGCGGCACAGGTTAAGTCGTTAGTGAAGATTATGAAGGACTTGCAGGTGAAGAATACGTTGTGCGAGATCTGTAGAGGAGGGCATGATACGGTTCAGTGCCTCGTAGGTTTCCAGGAGGAGGCGGTAGACTTTGTTAGTAATCCGAACCGAAATCAAAATTCTTTTAATTCTTATAAGGCTGGGTGGAGAGGCAATCAAAATTCCAACTGGAGGAACGAAAATCAATACGGTTTCCAACAGTGTCAGAGTCTATTCCAGGATTCCGGTGAGGGAGCAAGTAGTGGGGAGAAGAAGCCCTCATTTGAGGAGATGATGGCACATCAGACACAGTTGCTGTCATAGCTCATGACTCGAGAGGATTCCCGTTACAAAGAGACCCAAGAGAAATTTAGGGAGCACGAGTCATTCATGAGAAATCAGGGAGCGTCAATTCAAAATCTTGAGCGGCAGATGGGAGAAATAGCAAGTCGTCTGAATGAGAGCTCGCCAGGAACACTCCCGAGTAATACTGAGCAGAAACCGAAGGGATTCGCAAAGGCTTTGACGATGAGGAGTGGTGAAGGGGGACATAGCGAGCCCACGATTCAGGAGGCGACTAGAGGGGGAGTCGTTGAGGAGTCTGCAGTAGATGGAGAGGAGCAGGTGGATGAGGAGATTCAGTTGGAGTCTCCGCCGGCAAAGGTGCATCAGAGGCGCAGCCCATGAAGTACAGGATAGGCCTAGGACCAGCAGTTACCCGGCACACCAGCGAGAGTCTATAAACCTAGAGTTTCATACACTGGGAGACTCCGTATGGATAGAGACGAGGAGCAGAACTCCAAATTTCTTTGTATTTTGAAGCAGCTTCACCTTAACATCCCATTCCTTTAGGAACTCACTCAAATGCAAAAATATGCAAAGTTCTTCAAGGATATTCTTTCGAATAAGGAGAAGTTAGTTGAGGTCTCCTCCATCCCATTGAGTGCTAGTTGCTCTGCAGTCTTGCAGAGGAAGTTACCAGAGAAGATGTTCGATCCAGGGAGTTTCACAATTCCCCGCATCTTGGTGCCAATATTAACCTCATGTCGTATTCTGTCTCTCGTAAGTTGGGCTTAGGCGAACCACGTCCTACCCGGATGAGTATCCTGCTTGCTGTTCGTTCTGTGAAATACCCCCAAGGGGTGGTCGAGAACATGCTTGTTAGTGTCGACAAGTTCATCTTCCCGGCGGACTTTGTCATCTTGGACATTAATGATGATGATAGTGTCTCACTTATCATAGGCCGACCATTCCTTGCCACTACACAAGCGTTGATCGAAGTTTGTGAGGGTAAGTTGATTTTGAGAGTTGGGAATGAGAACGTCACCTTTGACGTTCGACAATCACAAAAACACCCCAAGTCCGCTGCTGACTCCTTATACGTCATCGATACCATCATGGAACATGTTGGGGAGTTTTTCAGCGAGATCTGTGAAGGATCTGCCTCCGACACTCAGATTCTCGATAGGGAGATTCCAGATACTGAGATGGTTTCCATGACCGACCAGTCCTTAAATGATGACACCGAGACACATAGCCGTGAATCTGGGGTGTCTGATGAGATCGTACGAGACGATCCTATGGACCGACCTTTTGTCGAGAGTCCTCCTTCTTCCTTAGAACTTAAGGATTTGCTTGCGCATCTAGAGTATGAGTTTTTAGATGAAGAGAGGAAGCTACCGGTTATTATTGTATCTGCTTTGACGGGGGTCGAGAAGGAGAAGTTGTTGAAGGTGCTACGAGAGCACAAGGAGCCGATTTTATGGAAGAATATCAATATTAAGGGTATCAACCCTTCGTTTTACACTCATAAAATCCTCATGGAGGATAATTTCAAAACCGTCATTCAGCCGCAAAGGCGGCTTAATCCGAAAATGCAAGAGGTTGTGAAGAAGGAGATCATTAAACTCCATGATGCGGGCCTAAAAAGGGTGGCATGACTGTCGTCACCAATGAGAGGAACGAGCTCATTCCCACTTGGAATGCGACTGTATAGAGAGTCTGCATCGACTACGATGACTCAACGATGCCACCAGGAAAGACCACTTTCCTTTACCCTTAATTGACCAGATGTTGGAGTGCTTGGCAGGTCAGCAGTACTACTACTTCTTAGATGGTTTCTCTGGGTATTTACTGGTTCTAATAGCTCCCAATGACCGAGAGAAAACCACTTTTTCCTGTCCTTACGAAACGTTTCCGTTCAGGCTGTGTAACGCTCCAGCCAAATTCCAAAGATGCATGGTGGCTATTTTTCATGATATGATTGACGACTCCATGGAGTTGTTCATGGACAAATTTTCTGTATTTGGGAGTTCCTTTGATCACTGTATTTCTAATCTTGAGAAGATGATGGCCCGCTGCGTTGACACCAACCTAGTCCTTAACTGGGAGAAGTGTCATTTCATGGTTCGCGAGGGCGTTGTTCAGGGGTATCGGATTTCGAGTGCGGGGATCCATTCGGATTTTTCTAGGTCATGTCGGGTTCTACCGCCGGTTTATCAAAGACTTTTCTAAGATCGCGAGAACCGTGACCAAACTTCTGTAGAAGGATGCTCCATTTTTTTTTTCTAAGAAGTGTATCGAGGCGTTTGATTTTTTGAAAGACAAACTCGTTAACGCCCCGATCATGGTTGCTCCCGACTGGTCGTTACCATTCGAGTTGATGTGTGACGCGAGTGACTTCGCAGTCGGAGTGGTTCTTGGATAGCGGAAGGATAAACACTTCTATCTGATTTACTACACTAGCCGGACCTTGAATGGTGCACAGGAGAGTTATATCAATAAACAATAAAAGTATTTCTTTCTGATTGAAGAGGTGAATGCCTCAATGATAGCTTTCTAGATCTTCTTAGGAATTGTGGGATCATCTCACAACTTACTCCAGCCGGAACACCGCAACATAATGGTGTATCCGAAAGGAGGAATCTAACTCTATTGAATATGGTTTGATCTATGATGGCTAGAAACACATTGCCTCATTGATCTCCGCAGCCCGTATTCTAAATATGGCACCAACCAAGAAAGTGGAAAGGACACCTTTTGAAATATGGCATGGAAGGGTTCCATCATTATCATATTTAAAGGTATGGGTTGTGAGGCTTATGTCAAGAACAACACCCAAAACAAACTTGAAGGTCGATCCACTAAGTGTATCTTTGTTGGATATCCCAAAGATTCCATGGGATATTATTTCTACAATCAAAACGAGCAAGAGGTGTTTTTTGCTCAAAAGGCTGAGTTCTTGGAAAAAAGTTCCTTATGGAAGGAACTAGTAGAACTGTGGAACTCAAGGATGATCGAGAACCACAAGCTGATACAAATTTGGTTGACACTAGCAATCAACAGGAGGTTGTTGAAAATGATCAAATGGTTGATCAAGACACAAAAAACGTTCGCAAATCTAGTAGAATTAGCACTCCACCCGAAATATATGGATTTTTCATAGATGGATGCTATATGGTGGATTTGGAAGAACCCACCACATCCCATGATGCAATGTCACAATCTGATTGTGACAAGTGGCTCGAAGCAATGAACGTTGAAATGCAATCCATGCATGACAATCAAGTATGGGACTTGGTTGCACCACCTCTGAATTCGAAACTGGTTGGAAGTAAGTGGGTTTTCAAGAAGAAAACTGATATGCATGGAAACTTGGATATTTATAAAGCTAAACTTGTAGCCAAAGGTTTTACTCAAACTCAAAGGGTTGATTATGATGAAACTTTCTCGCCTGTGGCGATGCTAAAGTCTATAAGGATATTGTTTTCCATAGCCGCATATTATGACTATGTTATATGGAAAATGGAAGTCAAAACTACTTTTCTAAATGAACACCATGAGGAAGATGTCTATATGGTTCAGTCTGAAGGTTTTGTTGATCCACAACATCCTAATAGAATATGCAAGTTAAAGAAGTCAATCTATGGATTGAAACATGCATCTAGAAGTCGGAATCACCATTTTGATGATGAAGTTAAAAAATTTGGATTCATCAAGAACGTTGATGAAGTTTGTGTGTATAATAAAGCTAGTGGAGAATCATTAGCTTCTTATTATTCTATGTCGATGACATACTACTATTTGGAAATGACATTCCAACCTTGGAAGGTGTAAAAGCCTGGCTTGGAAGTTGTTTTTCCATCAAGGATCTTGGTGAAGCCACCTATATTATGGGAAAAAGAATCTATAGGGATAGATCAAGGCGGTTGACAGGTTTAAATCAAAGTGCATACATTGAAAATTTTTGAAAAGGTTCAAGATGGACAACTCTAAGAAAGGTTTGGTACCTATTCAAAGAGGAACAATATTGAGTGCATCTCAATTTCCAAGCTCAAAGGATGAGCAAGACAAAATGAATGGAATCCCATATGCATCTGTTATAGGTTCCATCATGTAAGACATGATATGCACTAGACCGGATGTGTCATGCGCTTTGAGCATAACAAGTAGATACCAACAAAATCCGGGAAATAGCCATTGGATGGCGGTTAAGAACATATTCAAATACCTTAGGAGGACTAAGAATATGTTTCTAATATATGGATCTGGTGAGGAGGAGCTCGTTGTAAAGAGTTACATTGATGCGTGTTTCCAAACTGATCGAGATGATTCTCGATCACAATTGGGATCTGTTTTCGTTTTAAATGGTGGAGCTATCTTTCAGAAGAGCGCATAACAAGATGTGGTAGCATTGTCCACCACTGAATCAGAATACATCGCCGCCTTATTGGCAGCTCAAGAAGCTGCATGGATTAGAAAGTTCGTGGCTGATCTAGGGGTAGTCCATACCATTCAGGACCCTCTAGCAATCTTTTGTGACAACGAGGGTGCGATTGCTCAAGTCAAGGAACCACGTGCACATCAAAAGACATGGCATATTGAGCGGAGATTTAACTACATAAGGGATGAAGTTGAAAAATGAAAGATATGTATTCGCAAATTTCAACTGATCAAAACATTACGGATCCACTCACGAAGCTCCTAGAAAGGCCAAAGCATGAAGGTTATACTTGTGCCTTAGGACTTCATATTCTAGTGATTGGATTTGATCAAATATTGTATTTGGATATCGGAACAATTGTTATTTTGACTCAATCATATGATAATGGTGTATGATTATGGCTTTTGAGTTATGTTCCATTTTAGCATGTTTAAATCCATGAATAATTTAATTATTCTAAACGTCCGTAGTCGATCACCTTTGTGGGAACAAACCTGAAGGAAAGACTATTATGAACTTGGATTGGTAGATATTCATAAGGTATAAATATAGCAAGGGTTTGTTGCCAAGGTTCGTAGATATTTATGGAATAAATATTGGACTGACCCACCCACAAATTTTACTGCATGGAATCCTTGTGATTTGTGGTAATAAGTAAATTTGAGTAAAGGCGAACATCATTGTATCCTTCGACCTGATATACATATTGGGTTTTGATATTCACCGACTACTGTACTTTGACTTAGTTCTTCGCTGCTCTGAAATATGTCAATATATAAGGCTAAGCTCAAGTATAGTACAAGGTGATAGTAAGAGACGTATGTAGTCAATAGGGTATTTGTCCCTCTTATTCATTGAGAGTTAAATAAACAAAGAATGATCACTCTCTGTCTCTGAATTTAACATGCCATTTGAGGCAATAGGATAAATGATAGTTTCACCTAAATCATTTCAAGTAAGGGACTTGAAGGGGATGACGTTATTGAATGGCACTTCGTCATGCGTATTAGGGATAGTAAACCGTTGTTAGGTGGTATTAACTATGTGCATCAATATTCTATGTATCTTGTGCAAGTGGGAGATTGTTGGAATCGATCTGCCCAAGACACAGATTTGAGTTGATGTGGCTAGTACGTTATGATCCAAGTCGGGTCATACCCAATAATAAGCTAGACAAACACCACGGTATTAGTTATTAGATATGATCTAACTAATAAATATCAACACTTATAATATTTGGAAAATTGGTTTTCTAAATGTTTGCATTTGTGTGTTAAATAAATTATATGGATAATATATATTTTTTTGTGAGATGTTATATAATTGGTTAAATAACATATATGTGTGAAAAGAAAATATATAAAATATTTGGGATTTTGAATTTGGGTGGGAGCTTATTTGGCCCCCCTTACCCTCTCTCTCTCTCTCTCTCTCTCTCTCTCGTCCCTTTTATACTTTCAAGGCATGCAAGTGTTATGGTTGGAGGATCATTTTTCTTGAACAATTCACAACACACTCTCTCGCACACACACAAGACTTTCTCTTCTCTCCTTTTTTCGGCTGAACCAGAAGAAGAAAAAGAGGGGTGTTTTAGAAAGTGAAGAATCCTAGCAACCTTGGTATTTTATTGGAAATCTTGTACGGGTATACTAGCTTGAGGTTTCCTCCATTGGAAACTCGCCATTCAAAGCTTCATCTCCTTCTAAATTTCTAGAAATTTGAAGGTATGAAATCTAACACCCTATGGTTGTATTGATAGCATGCAAATCGTATTTGGATCCGGGATTGGGTTTAACATAAAACAAGTTTTATATGTATTGGTAAACACGATTTAAAAATTTAATTCCGCTGCATTTTTACATATAATGGGTAATATGGACTTTGATAATCTTGCAAAAACCCAACAATAAGCATTTCAAGTATGGGGATATGGTTTATTGTATAACTCCCGGTTGAGGTTATTCCCAGGAATGTTGAAATCCTGATGGTCAGGACCGTTCACAGTCACTGAGGTATTCCCGTATGGCACTATCGAAATACAAGATTAGAGCGGGGAGTTTAAGGTGAATCGTCACAGGTTGAAGCACTACATAGGAAAGAAAGTTCCTTATGGAAGGAACTAGTTGAACTGTGGAACTCGAGGAGGATCGAGAACCACAAACTGATACACGTTTGGTTGACACTAGCAATCAACAAGAGGTTGTTGAAAATGATCAAAAGGTTGATCAAGACACACAAAACGTTCGCAAATCTGGAAGAATTGGCACTCTACCCGAAAGATATGGATTTTTCGTAGATGGATGCCATGTGGTGGATTCAGATGAACCCACCACATACCATGATGCAATATCAAAATCTGATTGTGAAAATGGCATGAAAGTTGAGATGCAATCCATGCAGGACAACCAAGTATGGGACTTGGTTGCACCACATCTGAATTCCAAACTGGTTGGAAGTAAGTGGGTTTTCAAGAAGAAAACTGATATGCATGGAAACTTGGATACTAATAAAGCTAGACTTGTAGCAAAAGGTTTCACTAAAACTCAAGTGGTTGATTATGATGAAACTTTCTTGCCTGTGGCGATGCTAAAGTCTATTAGGATATTGTTTACCATAGCCGCATATTATGACTATCAGATATGGAAAACGAATGTCAAAACTGCTTTTCTAAATGGACACCTTGAGGAAGATGTCAATATGGTTCAACCTGAATGTTATGTCGATCCAAAACATCCTAATAAAGCAAGTTAAAGAAGTCAATCTATGGATTGAAACAAGCATCTAGAAGTTGGAATCACCATTTTGATGATGAAGTTAAGAAATTTGTATTCATCAAGAACAGTGATGAAGCTTGTGTGTATAAGAAAGCTAGTGGGAGCATCATTACCTTCTTAGTATTATATGTCGATGACATGCTACTATTTTAAATGACATTCCAACCTTGGAAGGTGTAAAAGCCTGGCTTGGAAGTTGTTTTTCCATCAAGGATCTTGGTGAAGTCGCCTATATTCTGGAAATGAGAATCTATAGGGATAGATCAAGGCGGTTGATAGGTTTAAATCAAAGTGCATACATTGACAAAATCTTGAAAAGGTTCAAAATGGACAACTCTAAGAAAGGTTTGGTACATATTCAAAGAGGAACAGTATTGAGTTCATCTCAATGTTCAAGCTCAAATGATGAGCAAGAGAAAATGAATGGTATCCCATATGCATCTGCTATAGGTTCCATCATGTATGCCATGATATGCACTAGGCTATATGTGTCATGCTCTTTGAGCATGAAAAATAGATACCTACAAAATCTGAGAACTAGCCATTGGATGGCAGTTAAGAGCATATTGAAATACCGTAGGAGGACTAAGGATATGTTTCTAATATATGGCTCTGGTGAGGAGGAACTCGTTGTAAATGGTTACACTGATGCGAGTTTCTTAACAGATCGAGATGATTCTTGATCACAATCGAGATATGTTTTCGTTTTAAATGGTGGGGCTATCTCTTGGAAGAGCGCAGAACAAGATGTGGTAGCATTGTCCACAACTAAATCGGAATACATCGCCGCCTCATTGGCAGCTCAATAAGCTTCATGGATTAGAAAGTTCGTGGCCGATCTATGAGTAGTCAATACCATTCAGGACCCTCTAGAAATATTTTGTGACAACGAGGGTGCGATTGCTGCAATCAAGGAACCCCGTGCACATAAAAAGACAAGGCACATTGAGCGGAGATTTAACTACATAAGGGATGAAGTTGAAAAAGAAAAGATATGTATTCGCAAAGTTCACACTGATCAAAACATTTCGGATCCACTCACGAAGCTCTTGGAAAAGGCCAAAAGTATGAAGGTCACACTCGTGCCTTAGGACTTCGATATTCTAGTGATTGGATTTGATCAACTTTTGTGTTTGGATATCGAAACAATTGTTATTTTGACTCAATAATATGATTATGGTTTATATTTTGGCTTTTGATTTATGTTCCATTTTAGCATGTTTAAATCCGTGAATAATTTAATTATTCTAAACGTCCGTAGTCGATCTCATTTGTGGGAACAAATCTGAAGGTAAGACTATTATGAACTTGGATTGGTAGATATTCATAAGGTATGAATATAGCAAGGGTTTTTTTGCCAAGGTTCATAGATATTTATGGGATAAATATTGGACTGACCCGCCCTCAAATTTTACTGCATGGAATCCTTGTGATTTGTGGTCATGAGTAAATTTGAGTAAAGGCGAACATCATAGTATCTTCCGATCTGAGATACATATTGGGTCTTGATATTCACCAACTACTGTACTTTGATTTAGTTCTTCGCTGCTCTGAAATATGTCAGTTATAAGGCTAAGCTCAAGTATAGTACAAGGTGATAGTGAGGGACGTATGTAGTCAATAGGGGATTTTTACGTCTTATTCGTTGAGAGTTACATGTCTAAGGCCTGATAAGTTAAATCAACAGAGAATGATCACTCTGTGTCTCTGAATTTAACATGACATTTGAGGCAAAAGGATAAATGATAGTTTCATCTAAATCATTTCAAGTAAGGGACTTGAAGGGGATGATGTTATTGAATGGCACTTCGCCATGCGTATTAGGGATAATAAACCGTTGTTAGGCGGTATTAACAATTTGCATCAATCTTCTATGTATCTTGTGCAAGTGGGAGATTGTTGGAATAGATCTGCCCAAGACACATATTTTAGTTGATGTGGCTAGTACGTTATGATCCAAGTCGGGTCATACCCAATAACAAGCTAGACAAACACCACGATATTTGTTATTAGATATGATCTAACTAATAAATATCAACACTTATAATATTTGGAAAATTGGTTTTATAAATGTTTGCACTTGTGTGTTAAATAAATTATATGGATAATTTATATTTTTTAGAGATGTTATATAATTGGTTAAATAACATATATGTGTGAAAAGAAAATATATAAAATATTTTGGATTTTGAATTTAGGTGGGAGCTTGTTTGGCCGGCCCCCTTACCCTCTCTCTCGTCCCTTTTATACTTTCAAGGCATGCAAGTGTTGTGGTTGGAGGATCATTTTTCTTGAACAATTCACAACACACTCTCTCTCACACACACACAAGACTCTCGCTTCACTCTATTTTTCGGCCGAACAAGAAAAAGAAAAAGAGGGGTGTTTTGAAAAGTGAAAAATTCTAGCAACCTTGGTATTTTGTTGGAAGGCTTGTACGGGTATAATAGCTTGAGGTTTCCTCCATTGGAAACTCGCCATTCAAAGCTTCATCCCCTTCTAATTTTCTGGAAATTTGAAGGTATGTAATCTAACACCCTATGGATTTTTTGATAGCATACAAATCGTATTTGGATCCGGGATTGGGTTTAACATAAAACAGGTTTTATGTGTATTGGTAAAAACGATTTAAAAATTTAATTCCGCTGCATTTTTACATATAATGGGTAATATGGACTTTGATAATCTTGTAAAAACCCAACAATGGCATCAAGAACCACTTATACGGTTACATGCTTCAAAAATGGATCTAAAGTATTCGGGTTTTATGGTATTTCTTACCATATTGGCCGAAAATTTAGGCATTTGGTTACCCCTTGGTTTTTCAAGATTGTTCCACACATGCATGAGGATATCTGAAAACATTGAATCATTTGGATGATAAAATTTTGTTTGGACAAAATCTGTTTTTTCAGCTCTGTCCGAAAACTCCTGGTTGGAAACCACATTTTTCGGTCTGGCCGAAAACAGCTCAAAACCTGTTTTCGGTTTGGCTGAGAACTCATGGTTGGAAACCTTGGTTCTCGTTTGTTGGCCGAGAAATCCATGTTCTCGATCTTGGCCGAGAACTCCAGGTTCTCGGCTGACCGAAGTCTTCGGGCCGGAAACTCTGAAGCTTTGGTCTTTTTGTCGAGAACTCAAAGGGTCAAAGGGGAACAATTCTGGTCAAAGTGTTGACATGATTTCTTGTAACCTAGCCATGACCTTGTGTATGTTGTGTTATGATTTATTCATTTGGTTGTAATATTCTTAATTCGGGTTTATAATCTATTTATTTATTTCTATTGGTTTATAATAATAAGTAGGGTAGTTGTATTTCTTTTACTATGAAAAATGTATTAGGATATATTTTGTAAAAGAAGATGCAACAACAATACCATTTTGGTTTTGGGCCTTATTGGACCTAATAGTCTACAATGGGATTTAAGCTCAATGGCCCAAGACCAAAGAGGGGCCCAAGGAAGCAAGGAGCTAAAGTTAGAGCCCAAATGGAAGCCCAAGTAAAGAGAAGGATCACAACAAGAGGTGGACACTTGAAGCATATGGATGTGGAGTCAAGTGGGAGTTTACCATCACTTACCTTGTGTCATGCTGGTCCCTTAAGAGAGACCTTATGACACACTTGTTTCGGTCAACAAGTGTTGTCAATTTTAGGTGGTTGTGGTTATGGACTTGTGTTTTTTATTTATGCTTGTGTGGTTGGTTTATGTTTTTGTTTTATCATATTTGGATGTGTATGTTAACAATTAAAATCAACAACTTGCATAAAATTGATTCCTTATAAATCATTAAGTAATAAAATTGGTTTTATTAATAAACTAATGGTTTCATAATAAAATGGGTTTTATTAAAAGGAATTTTGAAAATTGGTTTTCAAAAGGTACCATACACTTGAATGTATGCAAATGGAAGGTATATAAAAGGTTTTCCAATCTAGAATTTAGAAAACTTAAATCCCTTTTAAAACAAGTTGAACACCATCCTTTTATACGACACTCGAATCACTTGTGAACTTGATGTGGGATAAAGATCACCTAACCGCATTTAAGGAAACTTGTGTGTTTGAAGTAGATTTGCAATACTTATGGGATAAAGGTCACCTAACCACTTGTATCTGTAACTCACACGTGTGTGTAAGTAGGACGACTTGATCTGGAAACCATGTGAATAGGGTCACCGAAGCATGGCGTACAAAGGTGTTGATGGGATTAAACATGCCAACTAAACATATGATGCTTAACCGATCCCATAAAACTAGAAGTTGCAAAGGGTTGCAATTGTCAAACGTTGACTACCTTGTTAATTTTGAATTGTATGACAAAGGTCACCTAACTACTATTTAAATGAAATGTTGGGTCTAGATTTTAATCCTTAATTGTCTTGGAGACATTAAAGGGTATTAACGATTAAAATTTTTGGTTGATATCGAAAATACTAAAATTGAGCTTTGTTAAATTTATAGAATGTTTTTGCAACTTATAAAGAACACAACAAAATAACTCATTTTAATATTGCACTTACTTTGACGGTAGGCCTCCAATTTTCTGTCCACATTTTCTGAAATTCAATAACATTGGAGTTAATAAAATGGACACCAAAATAACCCAATCATTACTTTGTAGTAACTTACCCATGTTTTTCTTCATTGTTTTCCTCACCAACCATCTCGTAGTCCCATATTCTATCTTCCAAACTCGTTGTCTTGCTTTAAATATCCAACGCCCCACTCATTATTGACATTTTTTCAACTTTTCCTCAAATTTCCCATGTCTTCAATTTCATCTTCTTTCTCTCCATTTCAGAAATGACTCCACTCAGATCTATTCCCTTTTTCAGCAGCTCAAATACATATAACACACGTTTTCACCAATTTATTACGTATGTTTTCCTTACAAAAATAACATATGAAAATGATATTCCTGAAGCTTTTTTTAGAATTCTTTTTTAATACCTCTCCTTTGGTTATCTTTGACCGTTTGATGCGAGGAACTTCCTAACTCAGCAGTTTTCTTTGTTGGTGTGGCTACAAGACATATAGAACACCAAAATTAGGTTTTTAATACACTTTTCAATTGCAGTTGACACTAAACCGACAATAAAAAAATTATACTCAATTTTATGCCAATTATACTCAATTTTATGCACTTGTTTTTGATACCTTTTTTTTATCCTCTTTTACTTTTTGCGGCGAAGGAGTTCGTACATCCACAATTTTCTTTGTCTTTTTGGTGTGTCTACAACACATAAAGAAGACAACAAATACGTTGTTACTACAATTTACATCTACACATTAATGCAATATGTTTTTGAATACCTGTTTTGTCATCCTCTTTTACTGTTTAAGGCGAATGACTCCCCACATCATCACTTTTCTTTGTCTTTTTTGGTGTGGCTACAACACATAAAGAACACACCAAATATGTTTTTAATACAGTTTTAATTTACACTTGTTACGAAATCAATAAATAACAAGTAATTTTAATTTTTTACCAATTTGTGAAACACCTAGACTGAAAGACGGTCCATCATTTCCAAAATCTTCATGATCTGCAAAATCCAACTACGTATAACTTTAAATTGTAAATATTACCAATAAGTATGTACCTTTTTGGCTTACCTACTGTATTGGTTTTTATGACAAGTTCCCTTTTTGGTGTTGTATCGTTAACCCCTTGTGCTTTTTCGATTTCATTTTCCGGCAACTTGTCATCATCATCCCTATTATCCTCATCTTGTGTTGTTTTATCATCTGCATTGATATCCACATCTTCAACTTCCATTTTGTCCACATCATTTTTCCACCTATCAGAAATTTTTCATACACAGCACACGTCATATTTTCGTATGTATATGTATTTTGACGTAAAATTTTTATGTTTTAATACAAACGAATACTTACTTGCATATTCAGATTTCTCACTACTATTCATCTCCTCTTCATTTTCCTGTTCACTCAACCCATTTTTTTCGTGTTCATCGTCCACCTATAGCTCATCTTTGCTCTTTGTCTCTTCTATTTCAGCCCCATCTTCATTTTTCCCTTCGCTTTCCATATCCTCTCCTATCTCATCCCCTTCGCTTTCTTCGTTTTTCCCTATCTTCTGCCATAAAATGATTGGACAAAGAATTTATATATCAGCTGACTTATGTTATCTACTAACCTTTTTTTTCAATTGATTATTTTTTGTTTCACGAACCTCCACCGCTGACATTATCCTCGTCTTGGTCATTGTCTAAGCTAACTTCTGTTGCATCTCCAAGATTTTCCTCTTCTTGGACATCTGTTTCTTCCTCATAATACTCTTTTTATCATTTAAAGGTTTTAAAAAACAATATTAATATTAATTTATAAGATAATATATTATTTTCCTACTATCTTACCTTCACAGTTTAGATTATCCAAAACATTATTAATTAACTTACCGGTATCATCATCGTCCCATTTGTTGGATCTCCTACCTTCACTGTTAACACACTTTTGTAATGGCTACAAAGTTCTTCAAACTCCTTAGACTGTACGTTCTTATTGATTAGCTTTCTTAACATTTTATCCATTTGTTTTTTTACACTCTCAAACTCTTCTAGATATTCTTTTGCTTCACACACATTGGCCTTTGTTACAAAAAAAAACAAAATATATATTAATATACGTTTTATTTAATAAATAACATATGTTATAATTTTGTAATTTCTCACCTGCAAAACTTCTTCGTCGTCACCTTTCTCCTCCTTTATCCATTTTCTAATTTTCTTCTTTTCCCATAATCCGAATCCTCCTGCTAACCTTTCTTTTCTATCTCTTAAACTAAGCAACTCCTTATTCCAAACTTAATTTGGTTCGTATTTTCATATGAACACACTTCTTTGAAGTCCATGCTTTCAACATATAACAGCTGTAGAAACAAAATTAACGAATATTAGTTTCCTACCAGTTAATGTATTTAAACGTTTCAAACATCCTGAGCATTAACATTCTTAAATTAACTACAAAATTACCGTTAAAACTATCAGTATCCCACAGAAGTATTTGCTTACATTACATCTTTCCCATTCAAGCTTACATGTTTTCAAGCATTCCATAATGTAAGAACCCCAATCAATTTTCTTGAAATTTGTTTTTCTACTTATGTAGTGCAAGATATTCTCTCTTCATCTTCCTTGAGTTTTGCAGTCCCCCATTATGCATAAGAACAACATTAAGAAGTCAAGACGGAACGTGAACGTATCTTTGTCCTCAGCTTCCCTTATTTTTTCCATAATTTCGGTAGGGGCAACATGTAGTCCTGGATATCTCTCTCTCCATTCAGTCACACTGTTGTGACATTCTTCATAATACTTGAGATTTTCAATTTTTTTCACCCTCACATGGTATTCCAAACAACCTTCTTATTGACTTCTGTGTTACCTTAATACTCCCCGACTCAACCTCAATTGTCATTTTATCTGGATTGAACCTGTCAACCACAAAATGTGCTAACTTGGCCGGTATCCCGTCAATATTAAAGTTTAGCATCCTCCAAAAACCCATTTTCTTTAGTCCTTTCCTTTGATTCTTTCTTAATTCCTTTATGCACATGCATAACTGAGACGGCGATGACCTTGTCCTTATACTATGCCACTTTTCCTTCTTTTCATCATCCTTCGTATCTGCCTTATCTTTTTTACACTGTCTTGTTAGTTTTCCCAAAAACTTTTTCCTTTACCACTGGACCTTCTCACCTGTTTTGTAATTAAATTAGTTCTTCCTAAAAAAATTGATCTACACTTCACAAACATTTTATTCTTTGATAACTAACAATATATACATGTGTCCTCCCTGTCTGAGTATTCCCCCTAAGAATCGTTTGCCTCATAACCTGTTATTATTAACAAGTTCATTATGTTTATTTTAAATTCTGAAACGTCTTTTCAAAATATACGTTAAACTTCACATGCTACTAGTTACCGGTTTGTTTTTTCTTTCCCTCCTTACGTTTCCTCTTTTTGTCAATCTCCTAACTATCTGAATCTGTTATTTAAATTTTCAACAAATTAGTATCAAATGTATCCAAACAAAATTTAATGTGCTTCAATTAAAACTTATGACACTACTACGATATTTTAATTTACTTAATATATTATTATCGAATTCTACTTGTCATTTATTGTTGACTGTCTTCGATAACATCCCCCCCCCCCTTTTTAAATTCAATGTTGTTTATTGAACTCATCTTTATTTGTTCTAACTGATTATCTTTGTTAACCTTTTTATCATTCTTTTTGTTTTATACTCTCAAACTTTTTGTTCTAACTGATAGCCTTTGTTATACAAAAATCCTCATAAACAATAACGTATGTTTTACTTAATAAATAACATATGTTATAACTTTAAATTTTTCAAACAACTTAAATTTCATCCTCATCAATTTACAATACCATTATTTAAAACATTTAATACTACCATAAAACTTTAAATTTTACCTGAAAGCATGTTTTATTGCAACTTCATTCTCCCCCCCCCTCGCTTAGTTGTTTTAGTGCTTCTTGATTGATTCACGTCTTCCGATTTGGCTTCTTCACTTTCTGCCAAATCTGCTTCAAACACATCCATCAAACCAATACTCAATATTTTCTTGACTGTAACATATCTTATAATACTCATAATATATATTTCTACCTCATTCAGACTCATTTTCCCGTTGCTTTTGTTTCTGCACCTTCCATTTTTTTGGTGTAATATCCTCTTGGTAATCACTACCCTCATAATCTGTTCATTCAATAATACATTTAAATTCTTCATAATTTAAGATGTCTATAATAATGCCAAATGTTTCGAATACCTGCATATTTATGAGTTCTGGTTTTCCTTTTTTCCTTTTTTTTTTCTTTTTAAAGATCCTTTGCTTTTCAACATAGCATCGGCCAAATCGTCTTCGCTTTCTTCTGAATCTGTATTTATTAACAATCAACCTAATATATTTTCAGCATCACTATAACACAACATCATTTTTACTCTGATAGCAATAACAGTTTAAATTCATACTACCTGTTTCTTTATCTTCACGTTTTGTTTTCTTTTGACTCTTTTTTTTGTCGGTTAATTCAATAAAAATTGGATTTTGAATTGTGTTCCTAAACGCCCTTCTCAAAGTCCCTGCATTATTACAAAAAAACAAAGATAAACTATGACTTATCTAAACTTTAAATTCCAAAAAAACATAGCTCATTTTTGTACCCTTAAAGTTTTGAATACCTTTTTGTTTAATATCAACAATGCCACATCCTTTCTTTTTTGAGCTTTTCACATGGATTGGATTACTGAAGGTGTTTTCAATTTCCTTCTTTGTTTTTTGGAAATTCTTCTACTTCTTCTGTCGATTACAAAGTACTTCTTTTTTGATGTGCTTTCCTTCAATTTCTACAACTAATCCAAAAAAATATACACTAAAATCAAAAACTAATTTTTATCACTAAGTCATTGATCTCTGTTTATAATCAACAACAAAAAGAAAACAAATCCCCAACAGACATGGTATCTTATTTTAAGCATTTTTTAACCTTGTTTTAGACTCTAATCATGTAACTTATTAAAAACCTTCAAACATAAACTTACTTTTCTTAAACCTTAACGGAAGGTTAACCAGACATAAGATTTTTAAACCTAAACTTTATAGTTTTAGTACTGCATTTCATTAGGAAATTTTGTTACTGTAGCTTTAAGTTTAAAATTTTAGTATTTAAACCACACAAATCTTATGTCTGGTTAACCTTCCGTTAAGCTTAAAAATCTTTCAAAATCAATTAGGTTTTCTTAAACTTTAAGATGATCCAAATTTTTGAAAATCTAAAGAATAAAATCAGATAAAAAACATTTAGAACACATCTAGGTTTTCTTAAACTTTAATAAAACCCAATTTTGTTATACCTAACAATGAAATCGGGTAGAAAACATTTCAAAATCAGTTACGTTTCGTTAAAATTGAAGATGACTCAAAATTTTAAAAACCTAAAACTTAAATCGTTTATTATATCAACTACTTGTAAACCCATAAATACATTTTGTAGCTTGAAGAACGTATATCAATGAACCAAATGTACCGATTTTGTAGATGACGGCTATCGGATCGCTGGAAACTTAACTTGTTGTACGTATTTAGTTGTTTCTCTCTCTAGAAGGACAAGAAGCTGAAGAGGTGAGCTCTAATGTTTTAGTGAGATTTGTTTTAAAAATCGAATGATTTTGTGAGATTGTCTGCATGTATAGTGATTAGACATAAAGCAGATGAGGTTGAAAGGTCGGTTTTACCTTTATGTACCTCTAAATTGTTTTTTTAATATAAATATTGTACTATTGATAAGGATTTGATCTCAACCATCCATTTTAATAAATCAATGGCTTAGAAAGAGTTTCTAGGATTTTCGCAACTAGAGTGGGTTTTTATTTTATTCCTTCCATATATATATATATATATATATATATATGATTAGGATCATGTGAGAACTATTTTGAAATTGAAAACTTTAAGAACCATTTTAGACCACAAAAAACACTCTTTTTAACAAAAAAAATAAAAAAAAAATTATAAAACAAAAAAAACTCGAAAATAAAAAAATTAAAAAAACCAAAAATTTTTATTCCCGGTTTTATAAAAAAAATTGAAAAAAAAATACCGGTTTACAAAATTATACACATATGTATAATACTTATTCTTAAAATTTTATACATGTTTTTTTATACACATATGTACAATTTAAGGTATATGATAATGTACATATGTGTACATTACTTAATTAGAGATTAAATGAAATTATACACATGTGTATAATACGAAGTTTTTTTTTTGTTTTTTTTTAATGTTTTTACTTGTTTTTATGAAACCGGAATGAAATATAAGAATTTTGGTTTTTTGACTTTTTAAAAATTTTTGTTCTCTTTTGTTTTATGATTTTTTTTAAATATTTTTTAAAGGTTTTTTAAGTGGTTCAAAATGGTTCTCAAAGTTCTCAATTTTCAAATGGTTCTTTTAGGTTCCTTACTATATATATATACACTAGCAAGTAAGCCGCGCGATGCAGCGGCGACGATGCGTAATCTCACTAAATTGTCACGCGATGTGGCGACCACAATTTACAGCATGATACTTGTTTTTTTGTTAGTTAATCAATGTTGTAAAAGAACCTTTCTGAGTACGCTAAAGTTAACAATTTGACATGCTCATAACTTTGAGAGTGACTGCAAGTTCTCGTAAGAGTCATCTAAATGGCTTGAAAGTTGACATTTGACATGCTCATAAATTCCGGACTAAGCAAAGAAGGGGATAAACACATAGAAACGACTTTCTAAACACAAAAAATGAATACAAAATGTGATTTTGAGTAACCTTCAAGGGTATAATCATTGTTGCAAAAGTCGCTAGGTGGACCCTATGCGGTTGACTGGGAGTTGAGTGTACTCGGAGTACTCGAAAATGGTAAATATAAAAAAACTAATTTTCAGATATTATATATATATCAAATATTAAAAGTTTACTAATATTTATTACAAAATAAGTGAATAATAATATAAATAAGATAAATACATTTTTAAATACTAAATTATTCAAAAAGATTTTAATAGTTAGTTAAAAAATGATATTCTTTTTTTAATATTATAGAAATATGAATTGTGTTTTATTATTTAAGTCAAAATCAGCCAAAGGTGATCGACTAGATGCGATTCTGGCTGAAGTTGACCACCTTTGATCGATCCTTAATAACTAAGCGGAATAATAGAAACTTCCCTCAGCACCATACCTTGTAGCGAGTACTCGAGGAGTCGGCCTTGTACACCTACTTTTACAACATTGGGTATAATCATCTTTCTTTTTTTACAGTTAAAACCTTGTAAAGCATCAAAGTAAACATTATAATATCAGTGTCATAACTACTTACTACTTCTGGTTGTACTCATACTATGCGGGGAGTCTCTTTCATGTTCACTTAAATAAAAAATACTATTGCAACTAACTTCAGGGTGGCATACAAACACATGTTGAATCAACCAAATCAATGTAGATCAATTTATGTCTGAAGAAACACTAAGTGTTCCCCGGATAGATTATAGATAATCTGGGGGTTTAAGTAATGTTTCCCACGGATGAGATCTAGCTGAGAAGGCTGTTCTTCAGGAGACCTGCAAAACAAACACCGTAAGCTCGTCACTGAGAAGGGGGGGGGGGTTCCTCCTTGTGACCACCCTCCGGCGTGAGAATCAGACTAGATTGCTCTGAATATAAGTGTATATTAAGAGATTGCTAGATAACTGGATAGCAGATGATCTTACCATTCCAAGATGTTGGAGTATTTATAGCCGAAGGTAGGTTTCCAAGCAGGTACAGCCGGCTGAATAGTATTCCCGTTCTACCAACAGTGGATTATGCACAGGCCATACTGGTTGGTGGATAAGTTACGGCCAACAGTAATAAAGTCGGCTGCACTATTCCACCAACTGTAGATTATGCACGTCCCACCTACTGTGGATTATACGCAGGCCATGCTGGTTGGTGAATAGGTTACGGCCAACAGTAATACTATTTTACCAACTGTAGGCTACGCACGCCCGTCAGTAGGAGTTGGTGAGTAGGCAGCGGCTAATAGTGACAAACAGTACTAGAGGGTGCTCCTCCTCGTACTGTTGTCGGTGAGCTGTCACCCTGTGATTGGCTCATGGGTTGTTCTGGTCAGATCGTCTGTCCTATCCATACCTTGGTAGGTATAGTACAAAAGATCTTTCAGAATCATACGAACTGGCTCATTTTGGCGGGATTGTTCCCGCCTTGCTCATTCATTCATGTGACTACTGAAGTAGCTATTGCCTTGTGCGTGTAGCCCTGCTGTCTGCGGGTAGCCTTCCCTGATGGCTTGTATCCGCAACTGCGGGAACAGGCGGGGTACTTCACCATTGGGAGGCTTTCCCTGCGTGTACAGCTTGCGTACTGCGCGTAAGATTCTATGAGCATGGTGGGTCCTGCGGGAGTAGATGGCCTTTGCGCAGACGTCCCTATTCAAGGTGAGTCTTGCGGGACCAACTGGCCTCTGCTGGGACCTACCTCTTCAAGTCCCCCCAGTCCAATGTTCTTCTCATGAATGTTTAATAAAGTGAGGTGAACTTTTGGACTTTAAGCAAGGGATTTTGAAAAGGGTTTTTAGTTTTAAGGTTCTCCGTGGGGATTCTTCCCGCGGGTTTCCTAATGTCACTTGCAAAAATTCCCGATTTTTTTGCTTGATCTTTGGGTATGATGCGGGTAGGTATGTAACCTTCTCGCAAGTTAGGAGCGTTGAGTCTCACTTGTGTGGATTCTCCTTGAGGTTTTAGTGGTTTTGAACACAGTGATCAATTATGTTTAAACCACCAATTCCATCCTGGAGCCTCAACAATGTAGTTCTCGACGTTCCCGCTATGCGGGGATGTTATTTCCGTTTCCGCAAGCATTGCCCAGAAGATCCTTCTTGGTTTCAATTCCCCGCGGAGCGCTAGGTATGTGAAGGGTTTTGCCTTAACACTGTACCCGCGCTCGTCTTACGGTTACTTTACTTTCAAGGTACCCCTGGCGTCAATTCCCTGCGGGTGCTAGGTATGTGAAGGGTTTTGCCTTAACACTGTACCCGCACCCGCCTTATAGTTACTTTGTTGCCGGGGTTTTCTTGGCTTCAATTCCCTACGGGTGCTAGGTATGTGAAGGGTTTTGCCTTAACACTGTACCCGCATCCGTCTTATGGTTACTTGGTTGCCAAGTTAAGGGGTATTTTCCCGCTTACTTTTGAATCTTTTTGAATTTTGAATTTTGAAATTCGAAAGGTTGGTGAGGATAAGAACAGTCCAAACATCTGAAACGTCGTGCGACGGTTTCTTCTGACTGTGTCAGGACGTGCAGGAAGTTATGGTGACGTGACAGTACATGGTCATTCCAAACGCTTTTTCAGGCGCGTGGGCGCGATTTTCCGGGCGCGTGGCCGCGAAATTACTGGCACGCGTCCTTTTTACAGCTGTTGCCAGCTTGCTTTTTGCCACGCGTCATAGTTTCATTGCACCCTCGATTTCTCTCTCCTCCGCATTAAATTCACCGCATTAATTGCGATTAGTATATAAATGGGGAGAGGGTCCTTTTTAATTCACACCTTCACCTCTCTCTTCTTCTTCTTAGCGATTTCCGGCAAATACTCCCCTTTTCAGGCAAGCATTTTCCCGAAATCGCTTTCTTTCTGCAAGATGTCTTCACATGATCTCGAGTCTACCACCGATGACAGGAGTACTGCTGGCGAGTGCCAGTGTGCTCTGCCCGGCGATCAGTACCGGTATGTTGTTAGGAAGTTCATGCTCGATCCTCTCGAGCCTGAGTTTCCTGAACCCCATCAGACCGTGTACGATGCCCCCAGTGGCAAGATCGGGGTATATGCTGCATTCTTTGTTTATGGGAACCTTAGGTTCCCATTGACAAAGTTTGTTTACCGTGTCCTCGAAAGGCACGGTGTTCATCTGACCGAGCTGCACCCAATGGCGATCGCGAAGATTCGCCACTTCGAGTGGGTGTGCCGGATATTGGGTGTTGAGCCCTATGTGGACCGCCTGATGACCTTCTATACTTGGAGGTGCATCCAGGGGTGGTACACCCTGACAACCCGGATCAAGGGTTTGAAGATTTGCGCGACCTAGCGCAGTCTCCGATCGTGGAAGCGGGAGTTCTTCTACATTTCTGCCCGCGCCGTCCCCATTGCCATGAAGTTTAAAAATGGCCAAGCCATTCCGAGCCATCACGCCACCAACTACCAGGAGGCGGAATGGTTTGCAAAGATATCCCGGGTCCAATCTCCGGTTTACCGGTTTGCGGAGTCCGGGATGGTGATGCTGGGGATGAGCCGGGTATGGAAGGAGGCGTCTCAGGTTCCCATCCTTCTCGAATACGGTTTGAACTCTACTCCTTATGGTATGTCTTGTCTTTCTTGCTGATATGAGTTTGTCTTCTAACTGTTTCTTTTCTTTCAGAGGGGAACAATTTGGAGTCGCTCCTGTACCCGCGGGAAGCTGACGATCCCGTGCGGGTGGGTACTCGTGCTCTTGACGAGAATGAGTTGCCCATCCTGGAGCAAACAGCGGATCGGTTTGTGGAGGTCTATCCGCTGGGCCACGAGATCCTGAGCCACCGGCGGCCAGGTAAGGCGTTATTCTCTCCTCCCCCCCTCAGTGCTGTACCCGCTGCTGGAATTCCTGACCTGTCTTCTTCTGAGGAATCCGCAGATGGTCCTCCGTTAGTGCGGAAGAAGAGGGCTGCCGGCGGGAAAGGGAAGGAGAAGGCGGCCTCCACAGCCGATCCAGTGCTCCTATCTGACACTGAGTCAGATAGTGAAGAGGTGGCGGGGAACCCCGGTGGTGAGAAGACCACTGTTCCGGAGGCTACGACTGTTACCTCCGGAGAACCAATGACGACGACGGTGACCGGCATCAAGAGACCGGCTCCATCGGGTTCATCCCCGCCCGTCCGTACGTTCAAGCTCAAGAAAACCCGTAAGTACAACTCTTAGCTTTTATCTTTGTAGTTTAATCTTCAAGTCTTTTTAACACTTTTCTTCTTTACGCAGGTGTGGATGTTGGCGCATTCCAGGGTGAGGGGCCGAGTACTACCTCTCCGCCAATGACGGTAGGCTTGGTCAGCCTACCTGAGGCGTCGACCCAGACGCCTGCGCCTGCTTCCGCTGGTTCAGTTGCTCATTCTGAACCGACTGTTCCAGCCGAGATGACGTCACCGCCGGCTGTGAGTGCAATTTTTACAGCATCCTTCACAGAGCCGGCGGTTACTTTTGCCGCGGATTCTGCGGCAGCGACCGCGGCGGCGACCACGGCGGCTGCTACTATGCCCCCGGCAACGACGGCCGGTCCCTCAGGTACGCGTGGGGCTTCTCGCATCTTTCCGCCACCTTCCCATCTGCCTGACCTCTTGGATGGATTTCCATTGGGTTCAGGTGATGGGTTCGGCGGCTATCGGCCAGTAATTGACCCTACAGGTGCGTAGGGTTCCTTTGGCCCTTTTTCATTTATATATTTTATCATCTTTTCCTAACTGCTTTTTGTTTTCTGCAGTTTCGGATTCCAATGAAGTGTATGTTCCGCGATGGAACATACGCCGAGGAACAACCCTTCGTACCCCTGTGGAGTGCGTGGAATGGGCTCGCCACGCTGCTCCCCATGGTGCGTTGGGGGAAGCCATGGCTAGCTACCAAGAGGGTAGGCTAACCAATGAGCTTCGGGTTCTCCAAGCCCGGATGCAGCCGCGCGTCGAGCTGCTTTGTCGTGAAAACGACAAGTTAAAAGCAGCTCGCGCCAAGGAAGTATCTCAAGCGCGGGCTCTTCGGGAGGAGAACCAAAAGTTGGCCGCAGCTGCTGCGGAGAAGGAGAAGGCCTTCAAGGCCCTCGAGGTTGAGGTTCAAGCACGACTCGAGGCCCGCTCCAAGGCTGCCCAAGTTTAAAGTATTTACTCTCCCTCAAGCTTCAATTAACATTATAATTACATACATACTGATAATATATACTACATACTAATAGAAATCGAACTAAGGTATTAGAGAGTTAGATCCGGATAATTAATATTAATATATAGATCTAGATTAGATCTAAGCATTAGATATTGATTAGAACGAGTTAAAACGGGATCAAACAAGTGGTATCAGAGCTTTCGGGGCTCAATTCGCTTGGTTTGATTGTTATTGTTATAGTTTTCGTGTTTATTTTCTGTTTGGATTGATTTTGAATCAATTTGAGCTGATTTGGATTGAATCTGGATGGATTAGAGTGAATCTGTTTTGGTTAAGGTATTATTGGTGTTTAGGTAAGTGGAATTGGATTGTGGATTGGATTTGTGATGTTTATTGTGTTTTCGGTTTGAGTCCGTAAACAGGGGATTAGTTTTTGTCGAAATTGGTTAGTGTATTGTGATAATCGGTTACGAAATGTGTTGAGCAGGATTCGCGTTGTGATTACGAAGATTTTGGTATATTATTTGTTAGATTTGGTTGACAATTGAGTGTGTATTACGGATCTGGCATTACTAAGTTTCTGGGTTTGATCTTCATAAATCTGGAAAAACACGTTGAATGTTTGAAGATATGAAGATGCATGCGATTCGCTATAAAGTTCCAGGCGATTCGCTATGTCATTTAATTTGATTCGCTATCAGTTCTTGCCATTCGCTGGTCAGTTCGCTAACTGATTCGTGTGAGTTAATCAATTCGTGTTATCTAGTTCGTTAAGCTAGATAACTGATTTGTTTGACACGTGTTTGTCTTGGAATTTGTGTCATAACAACCTTTGCCACGTGGCATAAGGTGTCAGAGTTTGTTACAAACGGTTGTAACAACCTGATTCGCTATAGTGTTGATTCGTTATCAACTGTAGCTGATTTGTTAAGCTTAATTCGCTAAGTTTATCTAATTCGTTGAACTGATTCGTTATAATTCGTTTGATCAATTCGTTAAGTTGACTTGGTCAATTCGTTTGATCAATTCGTTAAGTTGACTTGGTCAATTCGTTTGATCAATTCGTTAAGTTGACTTGGTCAATTCATTTGGCAATTCGCTAAGTTGACTTGGTAAATTCATTTGGTCAATTCGTTAAGTTGACTTGTGATTCGTTAAACCTACATTTCATTCGTTATCTGTTTCGCCATTTGGGTGATTCGTTAACCTTATTTGTGATTCGTTAAGTTGACTCGCCAGGTTGACTTTTGATTCGCTAACACACTCACCTCATTCGTTAAGACTTGATTCGTTAAGACTCAATTCGCTACACTATTCACAGTTCGCTCAACCTTGTTCATTGATTCGTTAAACACAGTATGTAGTTCGCTATAACTGTACACTTGTTTATTTTCTAATATGGCTGGTATGTATGCATTGGCGTCTCAAAACATGTTGATGCAACAAATGTTGCAACTTGATACTGAAATCGGTTCACATTCCAAATGCCCTAGATTAATGAAATTCAGTGATTTTGCAAAGTGGGAACCTCGATTTCGTGCTCATTTAGGATCAGTTCATCCTGATTGTTCTTACTGTTTAGATGAGGTTTACACTATACCTATGATTGGAGATGAAACTACGGGTTTTACACCAAAGGCTATTTCACAATACTCTGTTGAAGAAAAGAAAGCATTAGAGATAGAAATAAAAGCTTATTCTACTCTAACCATGGCTTTGCATGAAACTATCTTTCATCAAGTGGGTAGTATAAAAAGATGTGCTGCTTTATTTCAACATCTTCGCATGAGAAGTATGGGTAACACAGCAGAGAGTAAAAAGGTAATGCTTAAGTTTTAGTTTCGAAACTTTAATTTATTGAAAGGTGAGACGGTTGAAGAAATGACGACAAGATTCAATCACTTGATCGCTGAGATGGACAAGATGCAGATTGAAGTTCCTGAAAGTGATAAAATTGATACTATCAAGAGTATACTTCCAAGTTCTTATTCCACATTCTTGATGGTTTTGAAGGAAAATAATTATTTTGCAAATGAAGATCTGACTGCTATTGAATTTATGCAAAAGATTGAAGCCAGAGAATATGATCTGAAATGTCAGAAGTCTTCAAAGGATAGTCATGATCCTTCATTCTATGGTGGAAGTATGCCTCTTAGCTCAACCATATCTCCATTAACCGCTTTTCTTACTCAAGCTGCTGCAAGTGAAAATACAAATGCTTCGTTTAAAGATCCACAAGCTTGTTTCTACACTGCTAGAAATGTATCTGGTAATTCTGGTTCATCTGGCACATTGGGAAATTCATCTTCTACTAAACAATTCTCATTTCAACCTAATGTAAACATAAAGGAGGCTGAACAGAATTTCGCATTCTTGTCTGCTTTTATGTCTTCCTATGAGAATCTGGTGAGTAGTAAGATTGCTACTAGTGATTTAACCGATGAAGATTATGATCAGATTGATTCCGATGATTTGGAACTCATGGATCTAAAGTGGAATATGGCGATGATTGTTAGAAAAGTGAAGAAGTTTATCCAAAGAACCGGCAAAGACCTTCCTTCATTAAGCAAGAAGCTTGGGTTTGATAAATTAAAGGTGAAATGCTACAATTGTCAAGAATTTGGGCACTTTGCAAAGGAATGTGATAAACCTAAGAAAGACTACAATGGTTCAAGAAATCAAGATCAAAATGATACTGAAAAGAAATCATCTTCTTCTGGATCACATGCTGTGTTAGCTGATGGAAGTGATTGGTCACAACGACTACTGTGCAATGATAATCAAGCTAATCTAGCTATGTTTGGTTTGTCTGAATATACACAAGATGTAAGTGGAAGTGAAGTTTCTTCTGACGCCGAAACTGAGTCTGAATCTGATATTCAAAGTGAAAAGCTTTCAACTAACTTTGCTTGTATGGCGAAGATCAGTGATTCTTCTTCATCTGCTTGCATGGTTAAACAA
This sequence comes from Bidens hawaiensis, assembly GCF_021521415.1. NCBI lineage: Eukaryota > Viridiplantae > Streptophyta > Magnoliopsida > Asterales > Asteraceae > Bidens > Bidens hawaiensis. The sequence goes on along the minus strand of NW_027499787.1, from coordinate 19,862 downwards.
AACGAGGTTAGTAATTCTAATTCTAACTCATCATGTGTTGATTGTGATTATAACAAGTCTAAAATTGATTCATTAAAACTTCAAAATGACAACTTGCTGAAAGAGATTGTATCATTGAAAGATACTTATAGACAATCCTTGAATTCTCAAGTTAACTCAAGAGAAAAGATTGAGGCTTTGACTATAAGTAATCATGATTTGAAAGCCGAATTATCTGTGAAAATGACAATAAATGACCAAAAGTTTCAAGAAATCTTGAAACATCGCTCTAAGATAATGAACTTGAGAATGAGGTTCTTGAGTTGAAGAACAAGTTGGGTAAATTTCGAAATTCTTCATTTTTGTTGAATGAAATTATTGAAGTTTCTGGAAAACAAAAGGATTCTAAAAAGGGTATAGGTTTTGTAGAAATTCCTCCACCATTTCACAACGACTATAAAATGAATCCTTTTGCTAGAAAGGAAGAAGAGGTAATTTTGAAAGAATCTGTAATTTCAAAAAATGTTGAATCTGTTAAATCTAAAGATGTTAAAACCCAATCTGTTCCTCAAAAATCTCATGTCCAAAGCAAAAAGGTGTTTGTTGAACACAATGACGAGGTCATTATCGAGGATGTGTTTGAACCAGAGATTATACACAAGAATAAGAACATTCCCAGTTCTAATCATATTCTGTGGGAACCTACCGAATTTGAGGAAGTAGTGTATGGTTCACACAAACCTCAAGAGAAAAAGGAAAATTCAAAGAATGTGAACTCTATGAAGGCAAAGAAGTCAGTTAAATCGAAAATTTCTGATGAGGATTTAATGTGTTTCATTAATCCTTCTAGTTTTAAGCCATCTACTGCTAGAGTTTTTAAGTTAAAGGGAATGGACACAATGTTCACTGAAAACGATATTCCAATTAGTATCATTAAGCCTGAGCTAATTGAGAGTGTGTTTTACAATGAAACTTCCAAGGTTCGTGAACTTGAACGTGTGTATGCTCAAGCGAAAACATCAGTCTCATCTGATCCATTGACTAAGGCAAAACAATTTTTAACACAAGAAAAGAAGATTAATTTTGTGAAATCAACTGGAACAGATACACTAAAAAGCTTTTCAAACCATTCTAATTTAGATTTCTATTTAAAGAAGAAAGCTGAATTGACTGATGAGTTTGCTAACTGCATGACTAAAAATGTGAGTCATCATCAATCATCTATTCCAATTTCTTCTAAACATCATCATGTGGACAGGCGAACGTGTTTTTTATGCGGTCAACAAGGTCATGTTGTGAGAAATTGTAATCAGCAAAACTTTCAAAATCTTCATCCTTTTATCAAGGACAAATCTAAGCCAATTCCAGTGGTTAAGGAGATTCTGAAACGACCTGTGTCGTATGCTGATGATACTCATATTTTATTCTCTGATTTGAATCCTCGGAAGGTGTTTCATATCAATGAGACACACGGTCAAGTGAAACCAAAATTCATTCCAACTGAACCTATATATCAAAACAGGAATTCAAACATTGTTCAGGAAGCATACTTAAGATGAAAGTCTAAGAAGCCTATAACTTATTCACAAGTGGCTGAACAACAATTGAAAACTGTTAAAGTTAATGATCAAAGAGAAAACCAAAAGGTGCCCAAGACTGAGGCCTGGGCTGCCTTTTTGAACTAATCACTTTTGTTTATGTGTAGGGTCCATCCAAGACTATTTCTGGTGAAAAGTGGATCGTGGATAGCAGAAGTTCTCGTCATATCACTGGAAATCTCGACCTATTAACCAACGTAAGAAATATTCAAGGGGGTTATGTAGCGTTTGCTGGGAATTCTGGGGGCATGATCACACAAGAGGGTGATGTTTCAAATGGTCATATTACATTTGAAAAAGTAACTTATTGTGACAAGGTTGATCATAACTTATTGAGTGTATCGCAGATTTGTGATAAATAGTACACTACAATATTTACTGACAAAGAGTGTCTTATCTTGAAACCGGGTTTTATTATTCCCGAGGACATGGTTGTCATGCGATCACCACGATCAAATGATATTTATGTCTTAAACATGAGTTCTAAGATATCAATATCGATCGAAACATGTTTTGTCTCGAAAGCAACTGAGAAAGACTCGATTCTATGGCATCGAAGAATGGGTCACATTCATGTTAGAAAGATGAATTATTTAATGGCAAATAATTTAGTTGAGGGTGTTTCGTTAAAGAACTTTGAGTTATCTGATCACTGTGTTGCATGTAAAAAGGGCAAGCAGAAGAAGAAGACACATCCTTCTAAGTTATTGAATTCCATTAATACTCCTCTTGAACGACTTCATATGGATTTGTTTGGTCCAGTGAATCGTGCGAGTATTTCTGGAGACTGGTATTGTCTGGTAGTGACAGATGATTATTCAAGATATTCATGTGTGTTATTTATGAGTTCAAAAGATCAAACACCTGTTTTGGTACAAAACCTTATTACTAAGATAGAATCATTGTACAAACAAAAGGTGAGAAGAATCCGAAGTGATAATGGTACTGAATTCAAAAACACTATTTTGGATTTCTTTTGTATTCAAAAGGGAATTCACCGAGAATATAGTGCACCTTATGTACCACAACAAAACGGTGTTGCTGAAAGGAAAAATAGAACTCTGATTGAAGCTGCACGTACAATGCTTGCTGATTCAAAGCTTCCTATTCAATTTTGGAATGAAGCAGTGAACACAGCTTGTTATACACTTAATCGGGTTCTAACAGTAAAACGACTCAAGAAGACAAGCTATGAAATATTAAATAACAGAAAACCTAATTTAAAGTACCTGGAACCATTTGGGTGTCCGTGTATAATGTTGAAGAAGGAATCGGGTAAATTTGATGAAAAGGCTATCGAAGGATATTTCTTGGGATATGCGTCTCCAAAGAAAAGAGTATTTAATTTTACATCTGGCTGTGTTGAAGAATGGTACCATGTGGACTGTCAAAAGTACACAACTCCTTCTCAAGGGAAAGGTCCAGACTGGATGTTTGACTACGATAGTTTATTTAATTCTTTTACTCCTTCGGCTGAACACATCAATGAAGATTTGGTTAGAGCATACTTTGAAGAACATTTGAACATTCCAAGCTCTTCAAGTTCTAATGCAGTTGAAGTTCAACCAGATGCTCCAACTGAAGAATCTCAAGTTGTTCCTCCAGTTGTTATTGACAGTGCTTCTACTTCTTCCGATGATGATCAAGCTGAGATTCAAGTTATTGATCTTGATAGTGATAATGCTTCATCTCCCAAATTGGGTGAACATTACACTAATTTATTTGATAATGTTGTTGTTCCTGAAAATCCTACTCTTCGGATTCATGGATATCATCCACAGGACAATATCATTGGAGAACTTGATGTGGGCGTTCGTACACGTCATCAAGTTGCTTCGTCAAGCGACAATAACGTATTGTGTGCTTACACTAATTTACACTCTTCGGGAATTGTGAATATTTCTAAATTCAATTGCTTTCTATCTCAAGTTGAGCCAACGACAGCTCGTAAGGCACTTGATGATCCTTCTTGGGTAGAAGCTATGCAAGAGGAATTACAGCAATTTGCACGATTGGGTGTTTGGGATTTAATAGACAAGCCTGCTAGAGTCAAGAAAGCTATTCCAACTAAGTGGGTATTTAAATGTAAAAAGGACGATCGAGGAGTGATTTTCAGAAACAAAGCACGTCTAGTGGTGCAAGGTTTTCATCAGCAAGAGGGTATTGATTATACTGAGGTATATGCTCCAGTTGCAAGATTAGAGTCGATTCGAATCTTCCTGGCTTATGCTGCTTACAAGAATATCAAGGTCTATCAAATGGATGTTAAAAGTGATTTTCTCAATGGTGAACTACATGAGGAAGTGTTTGTTCAACAACCACCTGGTTTTGAAGATCCTGATTATCCAGACCGTGTTTACCGTTTAAACAAGGCCCTGTATGGTCTACATCAAGCCCCGAGAGCTTGGTATGGCACGCTCGTCGACCATCTGACTGATAATGGATTCAAGCGAGGAACTGTTGACTGCACTTTATTTCATAAAATTGTTGGTGATGATCTTCTTCTAGTCAAGATTTATGTTGACGATATTATTTTTGGGTCTACAAACGACACTTTATGTAAGGAGTTCGAGAAGTCCATGCAAACCAAGTTCGAAATGAGCTCGATGGGAAAGATGAATTTCTTTTTAGGGCTGCAGGTTCATCAGTGTGATAAGGGAATCTTCATTCATCAGACTAAATATGTGAACGACGTCTTGAGCCGATTCAAGATAACTGCAGGAAAAATCCCTTCAACTCCTCTTCCAGTGGGTCACAATTTATCACCGGATGAAATGGAGGATACCGTTGATCCGACCCTTTATCGTGCTATGATTGGTTCTCTAATGTATTTAACTGCATCTCGACCCGACATAATGTTTGCTGTTTGTGTGTGTGCTAGGTACCAAGCTAGTCCCCGAGTGACTCACCTGGCAGCGGTCAAGCGTATTTTGCAATATCTACGGGGAAATCCTGACATCGGGTTATGGTACCCCAAAGATAATACTTTTGATTTTACCGCCTACTCAGACTCAGATTATGGAGGATGCAAGATCAACTTCAAATCAACGACTGCAGGATGTCAATTCTTAGGAAACTGGCTTGTTTCCTGGCAGTGTAAGAAGCAGACAACGGTCTCTACTTCAACCGCCGAAGCTGAATATGTTGCAGCCTCGAATTGATGTTCCCAGGTTCTGTGGATACAACAACATCTTCGCGACTACGGTTTGAAGTTTCTTACTACTCCCATCTTGATTGATAATTCTGCTGCTATTAGTATCACCAAAAATCCCGTACAACATTCTAAAACGAAACATATCGAGATTCGATATCATTTTATCCGGGATTGCTATGAAAAGAAATTAATTGATCTTGAGAAAGTACACACAGATTTTCAAAAAGCCGATCTATTTATCAAAGCGTTTGATAAAACACGTTTTGCTTTTTTTCTAGTTTTAAATGGATTGAAGACCCTTGCTGAGATCCTAAAATTAGGATAATTATCTTTTAATTGCTTTATAGATTTAGTCTTATTTTTTTTATGTTTTAGGTTTTAGGGGGTGAAAATTCTAGAAAATACAAAAAGAATGTGTTTTTAGCTTGTATAGATAAAATCCAAAAACATTAAAAAATTTCAAAATTCAAAAATATTGTGATTTCTGTTCTTTAATGTTTTTCCTTTAAAATTTTGAAAAACCAAAAAGAATGTGATTTATATTTTGCACAGAAAAATTTTGAAAAGACAAAAATATTGTGTTTTAAAGTTTGTATTCGAAAAACCAAAAAGATTTTGATTATTTTCTCGCTGAAAATTAAGTCGGTTATTTAAGTTTATGAAGCATGCTTGCATGTCTTGGTCCTATGATTCACTCGTGAATTGTTGGTTAGCCATTTATTTAAACTCTTAAGTTAACCGGGGCGATTAAATTTATCTTTTCTTTATTTTTTATGCTCCTCAAAATTTTGAGTTTTTGAAGCAAAAAGGGAACATGATAGTACATTGATTATCTTGACCCCAAATTCAGTAAAAAGTAAGCTTAAAAGACTGCGTGCTTAATTGCATTGGTGCATTGGTAGGTCTTAAAACAACCCAGTAGAGTAAATTATGTGATATAAACATAAAGAAATGCCAAATTGAAAAGGGTGTTAGTCTCTAGCAAAAGTCTTGGTGAGGATTACAGAAATGTAATAACCATTCATACTCAAGCCTTATATTTGTTGATCACCCAAAACTACAATAAAGCAAATAACAAGCGTTAGGATTCTGGACACTGTGTGACACTCGTCAATTTCAGGTTAACTCCGTTAACTCAAACTCCGTCAATTCAAACTTAAGATCATTGGATCCATAACGCACATCTCATTACATTTAAACTAAGGCTTTAAATGACGCTTGACAATTACTACATGCGTAGTCTTTCGGGAATTGCACCGAAACGCAAACGAGTTGACGCTAACCATTGGTGAATAAACGAAAAACGTCAAAACAATAATTATGTGATAATTATGTGTTAGACATATGTGTTACTTGATTATATTATGTGTGATGCTAAACAAGGAACAAGAACTAAGTTAATTAAACTAGAAAAGTAACATTTGAAAGTTGAGGGACTTAAGTGTAACATATTGTTATTAAATAATATTAATATAAACCCTAACTCCCTCTTCCCCCTCCCTAAACCCGACGGCCAGCCTCTCTCTCCCTCTCCTTGCGATCGGCAGCCCCTCACCACCACCATATCACCTCTTTTTGATATTGTTTTTCACAATTGAAGCATCCTACACCCGTTTCTAGTCATCTCTCACCTTCCTCTTGCTTGTTTTTGGGCTTTTGAAGGTTTAATTCTAAACCCTAGATTCGAAAATTATATATATGGTGATCATATGCTTTGTTTTGATTAGATGATGTTTAATTATGTATTAATTGTTGATTTGATAACTAGAATTGATGTTATTGCATGTTAATCGCTTGTTTCTTTGATTTTGAGTTCAAGTAAAAACCTAATCATGTATGTAGTGTGTAATTGATGTGCATGGTTAGTGATTATGGTGTCTAGAATGTCATATGAACGGATTGTGGTCTATAGATGGTTAATATGTTGAGTTTGGATGCAAACAGTTTCTGGACAGATTGTGTTGTTGATGTTCAATTGACTGTAACGGGGTGTGAATGTGAGAATTGGTCGAGATTATTAATACTACAGTGTACTAGTTTGAGTCTAGTTTCTATAAATTCCAAGTTTGTAATTTTTGGTAGAGTAAAAGTTAATTTTTATGATTTTACAAAAACGTTGTGCAAATCTGAATTGTGAGACCTGCTGTTAGGTTGTTTTGTAAATATTATATCTCATGAACTACAAGACCAAATGGGTTGGTTCCACTTCTGGAAGTTAACTTGTTGAGTTAAGAACCAAACCCAATTGGTCTTGCATTAATTAGATTTTTCATTTAACGGGAATTTCAAATAACATTCTGTTGGGCATGAATTTGACTGTTATGAGTTTGCTGTAATGTTTTGATCATTGTAAGAAATCTATGTGGAATAAAAATATAATAAAATATGTTCTGGAAACCTAACACATGTGTGCTTTTGTGACGATTTTTGGTGAATTAATTGAGATACTATGATCTGTTGAATAGGGTAGTCTTTCAAGTAGAATTCTGTCGTGATGAAATTAGTTGCTGAACTTTGTGAAAATACATGAAACGTGCTTGTTACTAGATAATTGTTATGTTTTGACCAAATTGCCCTTGCGGGGAATATTTGCTAGATATGTACACTATTGATATTTGACACGTAGATAGTTGTTCACAGCATGTAACGTATCACAATTGTGCTTGTTAAGTCACACACGATTCACAAAAGTACACGAAACGTATCTTGTGCTTAAGTATTATGTGCCGAGTCTAGAGACTCGATTTTAGTTCCGACTCTTAGAAAATCTCCTTGTTGTTATAGAATGCTAGTGAGAGTTTTCTGTGACGCACATCACTTGGGTGACTTGTTTTTGGGAATTCTTCGCAAACAGTGAGTTTCACGTTCCCCTTTTAACTCTTTTAAACGCTTTTTCACTTGGGGGAGAATACATACTCTGAAACGCTTTTAGATTTTGTTATTTAGTTATATATCACTTGTAAAGGCTAAGTGGAAAACGAAACAATTGAAGTCCTACACATTGAACCGTTTAGTATTGGAAAATAGCGAGTCACTGTTGAGTAGTACTACTGGGTTTGACAAACCCCACCCAACGCTAAACTCGACTGGAGGTCGAGTGGGTGTAATTTTGGCTAACACATTACCATGGTCTGGATGACCTGGTAGCAGGCACTTGATAAACAGTCAGCTTCGGTGTCGAACACTTAGTAATACTTGCTTTATAGGCTAGCTACCTATAGATATATAATTGATTTAACACTATCTGGTAACGCAAAACGCTAAACGCAAAACGTTAAACGCTTTATTTTATATGAACTTGTGAACTCACCAACCCCGTGTTGACAATTTCAGTATGTTATTCTCAGGTAGCCGACGCGGGCGCGCGGTATAGGATCATGCATTGCTTGAAAACGCTTTTGTTTATGCAAAATATTTTAAACTATTATCATTGGGTTTTAAGTCGTCCTGCGTGACGCAACATTTGTTTTATAGATTTTACGCTTCCGCATTTAATTACTCGTAAACGTTTTGTGGTTTGAAAACTTTGTTTTATGGTTTGATTATAACTAATGAATCCGATCCTGTTAGTTCATACCCTCTGATGGTAAAACTCCGTTAGTGGATTTTGAGGATGTGACACACTGTGAGTCTTTATGCGGCTTAACCATCTGGGTATTCATATGCATGAATATTTCAGAAGCTTTTAGATCAAACCCAAAGTCATTAAACTTGATCACTGATGTACATCGTACAAATTAAACTACTGACTAGATCAAAATCCGCTTTAGTCATACATTTGTTCCTCCCTTGCGTGCGTCTTAATACCATTAAGAAACGGACCCCAGGGGATACAATGTATGTAAGTTGACAGATGGACTCGTGCATACTCACTCACAGTAAAGGAAACTTGATGCATTGCTCAAAATTTCTACAATTGGTATCAAAATTTTGATCAACAATATAATGGTTTAAGTCAAGTTGGGGTGATTTGGCAAAAATCAAATTAAGCTTGAACCGAGATTAGAGGCTGATAATTTCTGATATTCTGTGGTCTAATTGAACTATTTAATCATATCACAAAAATACTTGAATGTGTGTTATTAGACTTATGTGGACAACAATACCAATGACCGACTTATCGCCAGTCATAATATCGCTGAAATATAAAACTGTGATGGAAGGGCAATTTGGTCAATATGATTCTCTGCTCAAACTCAACAAAATTACAAAAATATGTACTGCTTTTGATAAAATCATTGAAAAATACAAAAATGATTGTCTATTTTTTTAGTAGTTCGGATATTCTTCTGTAAATACATTCTTTAATTCTCTAAATTTTTACAAAATACCAAAAATATTTTCGTCTTCTTTATACAAAATATTTAAATAAATATTTAAGTTAAGTTTCGGAAATCTGAAACAAGTTTAATGTATTTGGTTGTCGGGATAAAAGGGTTTCTCGATAATTTACTTAATTCTTTTATTTAATTTTTATTATTATTTAATTCTTTAATTTATTCATTTAATTATTTAATTTAAAATTAAATAAAAGAATTTAATTCGCTGAACTCCCATTCGTTATTTATGGTTAACGAACTAGGTGATTCTTTAGCGAACTAGCTTCTGGTTCGCTAACCTAATTCGCTTCCGCACTCTGTAACGAATCATCCCTTCGTTATACATATTTAACGAATCATGACATGAATCATGTCTTGATTCGCTATCTTTAATTTAACGAATCACATTGTGATTCGCTAACATAAGGTAACGAATTGAGTTACCGAATGGGCTAATTCGCTAACTTTAAGTTAAACGAATCGTCTGATTCGTATAAGTTGTGCCTAGGGTTTCGTGCACTGCTATATAAGACAAGAAAACGAATAGTATTCCACTGTTCGTCTTCTTTCTTCATCTTTAAGAAACTATTCAAATTCTCTGTGATATTTTCGATCTTTAAGTTTGAACATTTCAAAGATCAATTTGAGTTTCTAAGGTATAAATGTTCTTGGCGATATCATTTTCGTCAAAAATGACAATAAATTAACTGTTGAATTATGTAATTTTTGGGGTTAATGGGTTTTGAACTTTTGAAAACCATTGATGTATAATTTATGCTCATAATTGGATGATTTTAATGTTATTGTGATCGGAGTCACATTCCGATACCCTTGGTGGACTTCAATCATGTTTGATTGTTGTTTGCCGGATTAATTATTGTTTGTGTTATTGTTGTGTACTGTTGGTTCGTTTTACCCTCAGTGCATATAGGTATTGAGTCTCAATCTCATCCACCTATGCTTACCAGTGTGATTCCGAGCTCAATGAGCTGTTTAGTGTGATGATTCGACGTTGGTCATGGCCTAATTGTTTATGGGTTTATGATGATTGACTATTGTTGTTCATCTTAATTTTGACTTTGACTATCAGAAGTCAAAGAATAAGTCTTAATTATGACCATTCGTTAGTCTTAGCGAATTGGAACTGTTTCGTGTCCAATTCGTTAAGATTTTACACGAACTAGCTTAGCGAATAAGATGTCACATGAATCAGAGTTTGATTCGTTTAAAATATGACGAACTAGAGTTTAGTTCGTTAAAATTAATTATTGATTCGCTAGGTCCAGTTCGTTAAGATATTTACTTGATAGTGAATCGCCTGATTCGTTATCTTTGTATAACGAATCAGTGTGATTCTTAACGAATGACATTAAAAAAAATTAATTTAAATTAATAATTTCAATATTCATTTAATTTAATTAAAGGATTTAAATCGTCTAATACGCGTAATTAGATTAATTACACATATCTTTTGATTATATATAGTGATATCTATTCTCATATTCGGTTTTTATTTATATAGTTAAATATGGCTGATCAAGAACAACAAAATCAACCACAACAGGAACAACCTCGTCAAGAACAACCACAACAACAAGATCAGCAAGCTGACATGATTTTATTACCGTCTGATAAGAAGCACAACATCTGTGCTTATGTTGATCACGACGTGACTGATTTAAGGACGTTCGGAGCAATGTTGACTTTCTTACGCCATTCGAAGATTTATTATGCAATCACTGCTAAACCTAAGGTGTATCTTAGTATAATCAGGCAGTTTTGGAACACGGCGATATATGTTGAGGAAAATAATTGGGTTCAAGCTACAATTAATCAGATTCCTATCATGATTGATGTTGAGGTCATTCGTCGGGTACTTCAGTTTGACGATAGTGATGATTACCCGAGTGAATTTGACAGGACGTTGGTTAGGGGTCTATTCACAAGATTAAATTATGGGGGTGATATTCGTCGGTCTATGTTGAACAAGAATGGTTTGTGTCCACCTTACAAGTTTTTGCTGCATGTCTTGCTTCACTGTATGAGTGGACGTCGCGGTGGTTTCGATGAATGCAGACTAAGCTTGCAATCGGCATTTGTAGCTTTAATCCTGAACAAGCCCTTCAACTATTCAGAACTCATCTTTGATCATCTGAAAGAGCAAGTTCAGCAAACTCTACAGTCAAAGAAGTTAATGTATCCTCGCTTTCTACAACTAATCATTCAGGATTTGATACCGAATTTGGTGATTGATCGATCATTGGTGAACGATGTTCTTGATATGGAACATATGAAAGCTGAAACGGTGCATCATATGTTAATATATAGAAAAGACAAGCCACAAGACAAACGGATGATTGGTCATTAATCAATCCGGATTATGTATGTCCTCCTAATGAGCGCTGGATCCATGATAATTCGGATTCCGAGCGTGAAGGGGGAGTAGGTGGGAACAATGATGATGGAGATGATGATGGTAACAATGGTGATGGTGATGATGGAGCTGGTGAGCGAGCTCCGAAAGAACAACAAGATGCAGTCGATGCTGCTCTAGCTGCCACCATGAAAGCTCAGCAAGAAAGAAAACGAAAGGGTAAAGTTGTAGCTACTAGTGAGCCACCAAAGAAGCCCGTGTGTCTGCTGGGGCTGGAGTGATTATTGGAACACCACCACCACGTCAAACAACTACTCAAAGCTCGGCAGTGCCGCTAACTACTAGCACTCCGATGCTTACTTTGACCATGAAGATGGTGTCACATGAGAGGCTCGGTTTAATTCCTCAAATGGCTTTGACCAAGATACCGAGGCCTCCTGCTGTGTTGTCTACAGTATCTTCCACCATTTCAATGAGACCTCCTCCTCTGCCAACAACTACTCTTCCTCCACCTCCGCCTAGTGATGTCTCATTCATGAGAATCACTCGGCCTCAAGGACCTGTTCAACCTGTTCATCCATCTGTATACAACTTGCCACCAAGTCGACAAGCGGAAATGCTGCTTAATCTGCTACATTTATATGCAAATCAAATGGCAGCTGACCGACAAACTCAAGAACGACTCATGGAGAATCAACGAAAGATGATGAGTTATATTTCATTCTGTCAAAAGGAGACCAAGGCATTACGTACGATTGTTGAGTCTCAGGGGGTGAAATTAAAAGAACAAGATGAGTTAATTTTACAATTAACTTGTAAAGAAGATGCCCTCAAGAAACTCAAAAATGATGATGATGATCCTGACGAGTCTGATGCAGGAGGTGAGCCTAAACAATCGCACGGTTCATCCTCTGGTGCTGGTGTTAGTGGCGCTGATGATTCGAACAAGCAGATAATTTCATAGCAAGATCCAACAGCTGCCAAGCCAATAGAAATGATTGAGGCTAACACGGTGATATTTATTGATGAATTGGGGATGGTTAGAAGTATGGTGAACAAAGATGAGATACAGATCGGTGAGTTTGTGGTTAGATCTTTGACACGGGAGCAGATTTCGATTCTGCTTGGGCTAAATGACGATCAGCTGACTGCATTAGAGACTGAGCCCGATGTCGAAGTGATCAATGAGGAAGAAATGGATGTTGATCCCTTATTTATGAATACAGATTTTATTTATGAGAACGAGGAGATTGAGATGGAGGATGTTACAGCTGAAGAGTACCCGGACTTGTATCAACACGCAAATGCTGATCAAGGTGCTCCGGTATTTCATGAAGACGTAATTAAAGAGACTGAGGATGATATGGAGAAGATTGTGCAACGGACTGTTCCTTCACTCAAAGAAGTGACTGGTGATGACATTGAAAGATGGTTCAAAAGCCAGAAAGTGGGTAAGATCATCAGTGCTTTTCGGTATGTAGATAAAGAAAGAAAGGATACCGCTGCTGCTTGGATTGAGGCAAATCAGATGACTACCTTCAAGACTGTTTCTAAGGTACATGGTGATATTGTCTCCTGGCTCTATGATTCAGACCTTAAGGTATGTATTATTAAATGGGAAAAAGTTGTCCAATATTACGAGAGGATAATGGATGTTTAACACTACCGCATTGGGATGTACACACCCTCGCGAGACGTCCATTTATCAATCGTGGGGGTACCGAACTGCTGAGTGGTTTCATCAACACTTACTGTTCGAGGTCAATCATGGCTTCAAATTCTTCAAGCCCCAGGTCCCAAGATGTAAACGTACTGATGAGATTGATCCAAGGACCGGCTGGAAGAAACTTGTCTTGAAAGTGAAGCCACCAAAGACAATGAAAAAGGTTCCTGTGAAGACAATGCCTCAAGATATTTATCTGTCTTTCAACCGTTGGTACTATGACAATCGTACTGGCGAGGCCGTTATTGTTCGTGGTCAAGGACTACAGACTGAGTTCATCAAGATAATTGATCCTATGTGGTTGGTTAATTTATTAGAGACAGACAATGACGTGCTACACAGGAAACATATTTTGTTTGAACGCCAAGAAGATTACGACCTGGCTATGCAATTCCAACGTGTCGTTCGTGTATGCCATGAACATGGGATTCATAGTTGCAGAGATTGGCAGACAAAGCTGTTGGTACATGTGTGTCAGTAGTTCATAGTCTAGCATTTGTAATCGAGTCTGTAATGTAATTATGTTTTGTTTATGATTGTTTTGTAATACGCGAAGTTGTCAACAAGTTCGCTATGGCGAACTTGTTGAATCAGCGAAGTTATGGACAACTTCGCCAATGGCGAAGTTGTCGTGTATAAAACTGTTTCGCTGAAACAGTTTGAGGTTGGTTGTTTAGGTTTTGTTTCAGTGTGTTTCATATTTGTGTTACGTGTTATTTTCTGTAATAGTGACCGTGAGTCACGTGTTCGGTTATCAATATAACGTGGTTGATTTATTGCTCGTGTGATTCTATCTCTACACTCGTAACTACCTGCGCAGGGATTCCGCACCTGCGTTGTTAGCGATATCCCGTGTACGATCCGTCCAGGAACCTACAATTGGTATCAGAGCCAATCGGCTCGATTGTGAGGTTCGGGATTTCACGCGGGTGTAGAAAACGTCTCGTTTGACCTATTCGCGGGACGTGTTTTTGTTGGGATTGAGTTTTGCTAGTGCTTGACAGTCTTTTTCAAGCCTTTGCATTGATCGGGAGCTGCTGGATTGACGAAAACAGATCTGAACAAACTTCCCTGTTCATCGGGCGAAGTTACCGTTCATCGGGCGAAGTTACCATTCTTCAGGCGAAGTTGCCGTCGCTGGAATTAGGGTTTTTGGCGAAGATATAAGGATTAGCGAAGTTAACCACAACTTCGCTCACTTCATAAGTTCGCCTTAGCGAAGTTATCCGCAACTTCGCTTCATACCCAAGTTCGCTCAACTCATAAGTTCGCCAGAGCTAAGCGAAGTTATTTTTTAACTTCGCCAAATCTAGCGAATTTAAGAACTCAGCGAAGTTCTCTCTTCAGCGAAGTTAACTTTCAGGCGAAGTTATTCTTAACTTCGCCTACTGAGCTGTTTTAATATTTTTTTTGTTTTTTCCAGGTTTTTCAGGTTTTTGCAAGGATGTCGTCGATCAACATCTCCGATTTGGTCAAGATGGAAGTAGAAGCGGGGTCTGCCACTAAGGCCCCGAGGCTGATGAAAGGAACTGACTTCGTGGCATGGAAGGACAGATTCATCTAATATATTAAATATCAGGATGCAAAGATGTGGGTGTGCATCCAGGATGGATATATCCCACCAACCATGGTGTACGAAGGTCGCGATGTGGTTAAGAAGTACAGCAAAATGGAGGACGAAGAGAAGAAAATGTACGAGGCCGAAAGCAAGGCCCATGCTGCGATAACAATGGCACTTCCTCAAGAGGTTCTCCATACGTTCCGAAAGTACACTTCTGCAAGAGAGCTTTGGGATGCTCTTGAAAATAGATTCGAGGGGAATGTGGGTATCCGTGCATCGAAGGTAAAACTTTTGAAGACCCAGTTCTCCGTCTTCAAATTTTTGAAGAACGAATCACTGGATGATATTATCACCAGATACTATCATCTAATGACAGAGCTCAGCAATTATTCAATTGCTTACCGAGAAGAAGAGATCGTTGAAAAGCTTCTCGATGCTCTCCCACCGAAGTGGGAAATGTACACCGTCCTTATGAGGGAAGACAGAGACTTTCCAACCTATGATCTAGAAACAGCAGTAAACAAGCTCAGAACTTATGAGCTTAATATGGTTCGAAAGGAAACACCAACAGATCAGATACAAGACCCTGGTATGTATGGTGCTAAGGTTAACTCAGGCTCAAGTTCAAGGCCTGAATCTGCTGCTTTTTACTCGAAAGGGGAGTCAGGTCCTGACTCACCTCATGAAGGAAATGTTTCTGTTAACATGAATGGTGATGTATGTTTCGTTGCTGGAGGATCTAGTACTTCAAAGCCTCAAGCGTCCTCAAGTGGTTTTTCTGCACATGCCTCAAGCAATAATTATTCCAAGATGCCTATGAGTGTAAAATCTGCTGAAGAGCAGTTTGCAGTCTATGCATCATTTATTGCTTCCTATGAAAACTACATCCAGGGGAAGATTGTGGACCCTGCTGTTCTGGATGAGGACTACGACCAGATCGATGCTGATGATCTGGAGGAGATGGATTTGCAATGGCAAATGGCAATGATTGTGAGGCGTGTTAAACGGTTTATGCACAAAACTGGAAGAAAGTTTGTTGGTGGTAGGCCCGGGTTCGACAAGTCCAAGGTAAGGTGCTATAATTGTCAACAGTACGGGCACTTTGCCAAGGAATGCAGAAATGAGAGGGTTGAACGAGGACAAGGTCGACCTACACAACACTCAGGAGTTAACAGAGAGATAAATGCCATGTTAACCAGAGAGGCAGGAGAGTACAACTGGAATCAACGCTCAAGTGGTTCTGGTGAGCAAGCAAACATGGCTGAGTCTGAAGCTGAAGAATGTGAGAAGGTTGAAGAAATTGAGAAAGCAAATGAAGAAGAAACCGCTTTCATGGCAAATGACAAAGATAATCGCTCCGAGGTAAGTCCTAAAACTATTTGTACTAGTTGTGAGAATTTGTCTGAGCAACTTAAAACGATAACTGATCAGTATGTCCATTTAGATGCTGACTTTAAAACTATTAAAGAAGATCACCATTTTACGAAAGCAAGAGAAACGAGTTATAAAATTAAAATAAAAGCATGTGAAAAAGACGTTCAAAGCTTAAAAATTAAACTTGCTGAGAAAATTGAAATAATTGATCTTAGTTATGAAGTTTTGGAGGAAAAAACTAAAGTGATTGCTGATCGGGATAAACAGATTGCTGACCACCAGGTAAAGGTGGTGGAACTGAACCGCAAACTTGAGCAGTTCAGGAATTCCTCGGCCATCCTTGATCACCTCGTGAGTGATCCAGGTACCTCTGCAAAGAGGGGAGGAATCGGATATCACGAAGTTCCACCACCCTTTAACCACAATTATACATATAATCCGAGTGTTCAGAAATCTGTTGATTTCGAGGTTAATCAGACAACTCCAATTAAGATTTCAAGGGTAGAATCAAGTGTTAGCTGTGGCGAAACGAGTTCGCCTGTTTCTAGTGTAAATATTTCTGTTACGAGTCCAGTCTCATCGGATTCGGATAAGTTGTCCGAATCTGGTAAGACGAAAGAGAATGTAGTGTTATCCACCGGTGGAGATAAAAATAAATCTTCTAAAAAGTGTACTCCACTCAACCCGTATGTCCCACCTTATGTGAGACGAACGGCTGGTAACACTGCCTCTACATCCAAACCAACATTTGACAAGAAATTGGAGAGTCGGTGTTGCTTTAGATGTAACAAATTAGGGCATTTAGTTGCAGATTGCCCTCTGGAGCCGAGATTCAGAGGTGTGAAGCCAAATAAAAATGAGAATAAGCGTCATTTTGTTCCTGCTAAAAATGAAAACTTTAAAAAATGCCAAAATGTAACGAATTCAAGTTTTCATAAAAACCAACCTCATTTTTACAACCAAACCTCAAGATATAACACTTTCAATTCTCAAAGGTTTGGAAGGCATTACACCCAATCTGCAAGGAGATTCCCTAACAGGACTTACAGAAATTATCCTGACGCTAATTTGAGAAAGCCAGGGTACGGGACGTATCGATCCAAGACCAATTGGTCTTGGGTCCCAAGATTCTAACTCTTTGTTTTATTGTGCCGGAACAGTTGAACAGGGCTGCAAACAATCTTTGGATTGTAGATAGCGGCTGTTCCAGGCACATGACAGGCAACAAACACTTGTTGCAAGACTTAAAACCTGTTCAGGGAGCTAGAGTTAGTTTTGCTGGTGAAAGCGGTGGAAGGATTACCGGTAGAGGAACTGTGTCGAATGGGAGAATGACACTTGAAAATGTAAACTTTGTGGAGGAATTAAAGCACAATCTGTTGAGTGTGTCGCAGATTTGTGATAAAGAATACACTGTCCATTTCACTAAGAATGAAGCGATAGTATTGAAGCCTGGTTTTCATATACCAGAAGAATGGATAGTAATGAAAGCTCCACGTGAAACGAATACATACGTGATGGATATGAGGTCTACTGAAATGGCCACCGGAGAATCCTGTTTAATGACAAAGGCAAGCGAATCAGAATCAGAATTATGGCACAGGAGAATGGGACATATTCATCTTCGTAAGATGAACTTCATTGTCAAAAATGGGCTTGTGATGGGCGTTCCCTTAAAGAGTTTTAACTTTGAAGATAAATGCATAGCGTGCAAGAAGGGAAAACAACACAAGAAAAGCCATCTCACCAAGACGATCAACTCAATTGCTGGTACTCTAGAACTACTTCATATGGATCTCTTCGGTCCGGTGAATGTACAAAGTCTAGGCGGTACTTCTTACTGCTTGGTGATAACTGATGATTACTCGCGATACTCGTGGGTATATTTTCTGAAAACGAAAGACGAGACGACTCAGATGGTGAAGAATCTAATTACAAAAGTCGAGAACGTCATGAGTAAATCAGTTAAATTCATAAGAAGCGACAATGGGACAGAGTTCAAGAACTTTGAGATGGAAATCTTTTGTCTTCAGAAGGGTATTGAGCATCAATACAGCGCTCCGTATACTCCACAACAGAACGGAGTAGCTGAAAGGAAGAACCGAACGTTGATTGAAGGAGCCAGAACTATGCTGGCAGACTCAAAGCTTCCTGTGATGTTCTGGGCTGAAGCTGTTGCTACAGCCTGCTATGTTCTGAATCGGGTGTTAACCGTTAAGAGACTTGGAAAAACTTGTTACGAGCTTATGCACGGAAGGAAGCCCAACTTGTGCGGTCTTGAACCTTTTGGGTCTCCTTGTTCGATTTTGAAGACTAATTCGAAATTTGGTGAAGTAGCTGATGAGGGAATCCTAGTCGGTTATGTTGTTGAGACTCCCAACAGACGGGTCTTCAATACGACAACTTGCAAGGTGGAGGTGGTTTGTAACACCGACATCACTAGTTACCAACCGCCAAAACCAAGCAATGGACCTGCTGAGCTGTTTGACTATGTTAAACTTTTTAAGTCGTTTAACGTACCTACTTTGGAAATTTCTGAAGAAGACGAAAGAGCAGTGACGAAGATGATATTTGATGAGGAAGAGGAGGTAGTGCAACATCAGATGACAGAAAAATCTCAGCCTTCCACATCAAACCCTATCGATACCCCTGCGGCCTCAACTGAAGATGAGTTTATTAATCCTTTTCACTCACAGCATGAAACTACCATAGATGAGATCTCTTCAAACTTGGAAGACAATTTGCATGTCGGTGCTGTTCCGACCACGAGAATTCACAAAGATCACCCATTGGAGAATGTTATAGGTGATGTGTCCTCTAGTGTACAAACCAGAAGTAGCTTGAATGAGCACACCTGTGTTTATACAAGCATTAAAGATACAGGTATCATGAACGAATGTTTGTACTCTTGCTTCATAAGCCAAGTTGAACCGAAGAATTATCAAATGGCTTTAAAGGACAGCTCGTGGGTCGAAGCCATGCAAGAAGAGTTGGCTCAGTTCGAAAAAATGGAAGTTTGGACTTTGGTTGAAAAACCAAAGAATGTGCATGCTATAGGCACGAAATGGGTGTTCAAGTGCAAGAGAGATGAAAAGGGGATTATCGTGAGAAATAAGGCGAGGCTGGTTGTTAAAGGTTTTAATCAGCAAGAGGGTATTGACTACAATGAGGTGTTCGCTCCAGTTGCCTGGTTAGAAGCGATTAGATTGTTTTTGGCGTTTGCTGCATCTAAAAAGATGAAGGTGTTTCAGTTGGATGTGAAGAGCGCGTTTCTTAACGGGAAAGTTGATGAGGTTGTGTTTGTTGAGCAACCTCCGGGTTTTCCTGACCCAGACTTTCCGGATCACGTATACAGGTTGAGCAAGGCGTTATATGGGTTACATCAGGCACCTCGTGCCTGGTATTCAACGTTATCAGACTACTTGCTGGAAAATGGTTTTGAAAGAGGATTGATTGACAGTACGTTGTTTGTGAAGAGAGAAGGATGTGACTTCCTACTGGTTCAAGTCTACGTGGTTGATATCATTTTTGCTGCATCAAGAGTATCCATGTGTCAGGATTTTGAAGCTGTCATGAAGAAACGATTCGAGATGAGTGCTATGGGTGAACTAACCTTCTTTCTAGGATTGCAGGTTGATCAGAAGAAGGATGGGATGTTCATTCATCAAACAAAGTATGTTCATGATGTGCTGAAGAGATTCAAGATGGAGGACAGTTCTCCATATGACACCCCAATCTGCGTCAATCACAAATTGGGCGCTGAATCAGATGGTGACGCAG
>NW_027499786.1:0-55078 GCF_021521415.1 Bidens hawaiensis | reverse complement strand
AAAAAGGTATGTACCATAAACATGTCTTATACGCAAATTCTTTTTTAACGGCTAAATTAGTAAATTACGTTAGATCCATCTATGGTTGCGCTTGAACTTTTAGTCTTACAATAAGCAACACTACACTAATATCTAACTTCAATGACTTTGCTATTCGGATCAACCCCCATCCTTACATGGCAAACGCGTGTATTCGATTATGATTATAATGTGTCATAAATGATAGAAAGTAGTTTTGAGTTAGTATTTGCTTGTCATTTTGTTATAATCGTTTTGAATTTAATGAATTTTTTTTTTCATATAACTTTCTAATTCTAAGTTTCTTTAGTAAAGGAACACCGGGAGGCCTATGTGGTGTTGGAATGTAAACAATATCATACCGGTATCAAAATATTTAGGGTGTGTTTGAGATTCCTTATTCAAGCATAAAAGGACTTCTTGTAAAAATGACTTATAACATTTGACTTTTTTAAAATGAGTTTTCAAGAAAAGTGTTTGGATTAACTTATGAGCAATAAGTTAAGCACGGTTTGGAATAGACTACACTTTGTGTTTTATAATCGAAGAGAGGGTAGCCAGGGTGTAGTTGATAGCTGCATATGTTAGATTAATGGTGGTAGGGATGTAGTTTAGAGCCGCATGTGTTAAATGATGATAGTAGAGATGTAGTTGAGACATGTAATAGTTAATTGATGGTGGCAGGGATATATAGTTGAGAGCTGCAATGGGTTTTTTGGTGGTGACAGAGTTGAGAAGGGTGGTACCAACCTAAAAGTTTATAAAGTTAGAATTTCTTAATTTTTAAAAAACTTCCTTTTTACACTTGCTAAGAAGCAGGGCCGGCTTCGAAAATCGGAAAAAAAAAATCGGGCCGAAGGCAAAAAATATTTTGGGTCTAAAGTAAATAAGAGTATTTTCTTGGGTTTAAACTTTAAACAATTTAATTTTTAAATTGGTTTTCTTGGTTATGATCTGAGTTGTTTAAAAAACTAATGTATAAATATAGGCTAAAACATGTTTCAAATGATGCTAGAACCCACAATCTTTTAGTTGGGAGTCATACCCTTTGCCACTAGACCAAGTTAGTTGTATTGTAATTGTGTTAAAACATTAAGTATAGATATAGTTTTTCATCAAAATACATATAATTTAAAAAAAATATTCCGGGCCTATAGCCGTCGACTACCCTGCCATATGCCATAGCCGACCTTGCTATGAAGTTAAAATCCAAAAGAACTTATAGGTTACCAAACATCTTTTCATTATTAAATTTAAAGGATATTATTATTAATTTTCTTACAATTAATAAAATTAAATTATAGAAAATCTAAAAATATATATAAATATTAAAAACGATTAATGTGAAAAAACAGCGTAATACAAGTGATAAAAGCTAGTATTATATAGAAGAAAGTTTAATTAAAAATATTAATGGGTTACTAACAACATGTATTTAACCTGTTTAGACATGAATTAGAAATGAGTCCTAAACAGTAACTTTAAGACACGAAACACAATCTTAAATCCAAACCCAAACCCGATAATACGGTGAATGAATTTGTTAATTTGATTTGCAGGAATGCTACTCAGCTTAATAAAGATACCAAAACCTTATTCAACCTCCATTAGATGCTTCACATCATTCAATTCAAAACAAGTTTCACACGAATTAAACCGAATATTAACCAAATGTGAAGGCAGCATAACCTGCATTACCAAAACACATGCCAAGATCATCACAGGAGGCTATGAACAAAATCTTTACATTGGGTCTAAGCTTATCAACATGTATTCTAAGCTGGGTCAGTTTTACATGACCCATGCACGCCAGGTGTTCGACAAAATGCCCAAACGAGACGTTTTCTTATGGAACATGATGATTCAAGCGTACGCGAATTCGGGGTTGTGTAACGAGGCGTTGGTTGTGTATAATGAGATGTGTGAGGAAGGTTTGGCGTTGGATGAGTACACGTTTACGTTTGCGATAAAAGCGTGTGGCGTTGTGAAAGATGAGACGACGGGGCGTGGTGTTCATGGGCGGGTGGTTAAGATCGGGTTTGGTGGTAATGTGTTTGTTGGGAACGCGCTTGTGGCGTTGTATGGGAAGTGTCGAATGATGGAGGAGTGTAGGAGGGTGTTTGACGAGATTTTGGATAAGGATGTTGTTAGTTGGAATACGGTTATTTCGGGATTGGCGAATAATGATTGCGTTATCGAAGCTATTGATGTTTTTCATACCTTTTTGCATAATGAGTGTTGTATAAAACCTATAAAACCAGACCATGCAACTTTAGTTAGTATCTTGCCTGCGTGTGCTCAAGTAGCCGAGATTCGGTTAGGGTTTTGGGTGCATTGTTACACAGTGAAAACCGGGTTGACAAACGATGCTATGGTGGGGAGCGGTCTGATTTCCGTGTATGCAAACTCTGGACATTTGGACTATGCGCGTCACGTGTTTGATGAGCTACACGAAAGAAATGTTATGGTGTGGACCGCTATGATGAGGGGGCACGGTATGCACGGGAACCCACACGAAGCGCTCGGTTTGTTCTCAAACTTTTTGGAAAGCGGGTTTCAGCCAGACGGGGTTGTGTTTTTGTGTTTGTTATCGACGTGTAGCCACGCAGGGTTGGTTGAAAAAGGGTGTGAAGTTTTTAACTTAATGGTGGATTACGGTGTTGAAAGGTGTCATGAGCATTATGCGTGTATGGTTGATCTATATGGTAGAGCGGGTTTGGTTACGGAGGCGGTTGAGTTTGTGAAATCGATGCCTGTGGTACCCGGGAAAGATGTGTATGGTGCGCTTCTTGGTGCGTGTAGGATGCATAATAATATTGAACTGGCTGAAGTTGTTGCTGAGAAGTTGTTTGTTTTGGATCCGAATAGTGGTGGGCGGTATGTAACTATGGCTAAAATATATGGGGATGGAGGGCGGTTGAAGGATGCTGCAGCGGTTAGGAAGGTAATGGTGAAGAAAAATATTAAGAAACCGTTCGGGTTTAGCTCGATTAAGGTGGATAGCGTGGTTCATACGTTCGGGGTAGAAGACGAAACTCATAATAGAAGAATGGAGATATTTGAGACACTTGCAGGGCTTGATGAGGTGATGGGATTTGATTACCAAGTTGAAGCACATTGCTAGAACACTAACATCTTTTAGCTTTTCAAGAGTGTCTAAATTTTTTGAAAATATACATGGCAAACAAAGTTTTTCTAATTTAAAAGTTTCTAAAAGCTTTGAAAATTTTCCTTGTCAAATGTAATCATAAATACATTGTTCTGTATAAATAATGAATAGTTTGAGCTATTTATATAAATGTATTGTTGTGTTCTTTTAATTGTTTTTCTCTCAAAGTGAATCACTAGTGCTAGTTTTATTCACTCACTTTTTCAAATGTTAACATGTGTTGTTGATGTTAATTGTATATTAAAATCAATGGGATTTTTTGTTTTTATATAATTTATCTTGACAAAGTTATATGTGGTATAGACCAGTCGTGGATCTAGAAGAAAAGTTGAGAGGTAGCACAAGCTAACAATATTTGTTCAAGGGTAGCCGATACATAAAACGAAAGAGGAAAAAAGTTTTTACACTAAAAATTTACTTCGTCATGAAAGTTAAGGGGTAGCGCGGGCTACGCCTCAACCATGGCATTCGCCGCTGATATAGACCATGGCAAAAGAAACAAGGCCAAAACAGACCGGGTGTAAAGATTTACATTGAATTGTCGGTTTAGATACCGCCTGTAGAGTTTTAGTAAAGAGATTTTAGAGGGTTTCGACTACAAATATATACTCTTACTATAAGAGACATTAACATAATAATAATGATGTCAAGTATCATTAAGAACATCAATGATCTTTTAAAACATCATATCATGTCATTGTCTTCATTAGTTGTGAATTAGGTGCATGTATGTAGTACTAACATATTTAAAAACATTTATTTACTATTGCACACTCCTACACAGTATGAGTGTGCTTGCTTATAATATAAGAAACCACTTCATCAACATTACTCCAAGAAACACAATTGATGATTGTGTTGATGTAAGGGTACAACACACAAGGTTTATAGTTTATACATATATATGCAAGATGTGCCTATAATAATATATCTAAACCGACTGCGACTAGAGTGTGAGATATGCTTTTACCATAGTTGCTCCTGTTGGGTCGGAAAGCAAGTGTCTCACCAGCCCCATTCTCAGGCTTTGTGGCGCTATGATAAACATGTAAAACGCAAATACTATTAGGTCGGTTGAGGATAGGGACGATCCAAGAAACCCCCACCACATCCTGCATTCAGACAACATTATACATATTAGTGTTATTCTCACATTACGGGTTACACAAATATGTATGGAGTTTGGTTTTTATATAATATGGCAAAAAAAGAAAAAAAACAAGCCTAATGACAAAAATGCCCATAATAACTTTCTTAATGACGAGTAGACGATAATACCGCTTGCTTACACCGTTTACTAAACATGTGAAATCCGTACACTTTTTCTTTGGTTTGTTCATTTAATTATAAACAACCAATGTTTCTTTCATTTCATTGTATGCATATGAGCATTGTTGGCATGCATGTAACATTTGTAGCAGACAAAGGTTTATGTATCTAAACAAAATTATTAAATGTACAATTTAAATCAAGACTAATGTGAAAAAAAAAAAAAACAACAATGAAACTTTATGTTAAAATAATATGTCTGATTTTGCATTCTTAAACTTGAATAAATGAACAGGTTTTGCCTTTTTGCATGATCAAGTCTCTAAACTTAAATACTATCTGTACCATTGACCATGACCATAATATATATGTCAAGATGGATTTGAAAGTAGTTAATATAAAGTAACGAATGTAAGGATGGATTTGAAAGTAGTTAATATTACCTTGCTTTGAGATGTTGGGCGCGTATCTTCCGAGATCAAGCATCTGTTTTGAATTTCCTAGTCCTCCTAATATTTTCGCAATTACGGCTGCGTAATTAGGAGCTTCTGATAGTGATCTCACAACCGAATATCCTATTTATCAAATTACAAACAAAATGGTCATTTTTTCACAAGATTTGGGTTTTGCTTGGACCATTTCTTCATGACATTCATTTTAACAAATAACAAATATATAGTTAGCATTTTTTTGTACCTGTGGCTGGATGCACCATGCTAGCAGCAGCACCAAATGCAAGGTTCTTTTGTTCTGTATTTGGTAAGGATCCACCTACCGGAATATACGACCATTCCTTCCAAGCCAACAAAATACTACCAATTTAGTAAGCTCAAAAGTCAACACGTGTATTGATTTAAGGAGAGTACCTCTTCATAAGTTTTGGTTATTCGGATCCCCATTGTCTTTAGTCTTGACATAAGTTTTGTCTTCAATAACTCAAAAAGGCATCGCCTCTTTTGAAGCTAAACAAGTTTCCTGCAATCATCTTTGGCATCTTATCATACAGGCTAAGATGGTAATCATGAGTTTTAAATGAGCATTGAACAAACCTCAAAGAACACTTTAGTTGGAGACATGGGCATGACATAAAGGAACGTTGGATATTGTGCTTCTACTGAATCAGACTTATGCTTAGTGTAGTCTCGATAATCCATGAAAACCATTAGGCTTGGATCATAAGGTATGCTTTCAACCTGCAGTAGTAATCATATGTGAAATGCATGGCAATGACAAGTGTGGGGTGTCAAATCACTAGATTTTTTTTTACCTCAACCTCTACACCATAAGCCGTTTGAACACAAACACGGGGACCACCAAGCTCATACTGCAAAAGTTTTCCTGAAGCTGCTCCAGATGCAACGGTAGCAAGCCTATTTCAAACCAATAGTATCACTATAGGTGTCTACTTTTTAAGTTTGGAATCCAGATGACTAGCAACATAACAGTTTACCTGCATGGAATTGTGATATTGCCTTCACACTCAATGAGACTCTGGCCATTTGGAGCTTCAGTAATCCGTTCCACTTTCGAGCTCAGATATGAAACACCTGACTCCACACACCTAAAAATTATATAGTTTGACGGTGCTTTAAAGGATATAGACCTTTCGTCAAGTGTCGATATTGTACTTGGCTCTTTTTGTTCATAAAATGGTAATTTAAGTTTTAGCTTACTTGCTATTATGGTGCTTATGCCACATTGCAATTTGTTAACTTGTTAGAACATCATAAATCTTTTTAAGAAAGATGAAAGTTTAACTGAAAGTTAGATGACCAGTTGACCATGTATGAACAAAGTTGAAACTTTAATGACCATATATGAACAAAATGTGAAACTCCAATATCATGTAATTGATTTAGTGGTACAACCGGTTACTACAAGTAACTTAATAGTATGTAAATTGAAAGTTTAACGACCATATATGAATAAACCAAAAATAGAAAACTTAAGTGAAGGAGGTTGCTATTCTGTGGCATTTTCCCAAATACCTAAAGAAAAACAATACCTTCTCAACAACTCCTCATGAAGTAAACCACGACTAACTCGTCCATAGGCACGTCCTATGAGGATGGGATCATTGTCATCAAGATATACAACAGTATCCCGCCAAACATGTTCAATACAACCCTCAAGTCCAAGACCTGAAAAAATATAACAAAAATGATGGCATCAAACTAGTATGATCTTAGTTTGACCTACATAGTAAATTTATACCATACCTATAAATTCATCTTCCCAAACACCGTAATTATTTGTAAAAGGAAGATCAGGCCCAATCAGCCCAACATTCAAGCCTCGCTTGGCTGATTCTGCAGCAAGAGCAAGCCCAGCAGGACCACAACCGATTACAACCAAATCCAATATACAATCTCCTACCGGTATCCTCGGCAGCTGCATAAACGAAGGTACTTTTTTCAGGAAATAACAAACAACTAGCCGATTCAAAGTTAGCTACCTTACAATAAGATCCTATCATTCAAGCATATTCAAGTTTCTTAACCTTTTTAATATCCATAGTTCTCGTGTATGCAAAGAAAACCGCAACCAGTTGTTATCTCATCAATTCTTAAATTAACAAAGTTTAAAAAACCTGATTATATCTGAATCCTGAAGTAATAAACATCCTAACAAACTATCAAAGTGCATAAAAATAGTCAATAGACAGTAATTATTCATCAATTCTCACATAAACCTTTAAAATTCCCCTTACTATATGATTTTACTGAATATAGCAATTAATTAATTGTCCACTAACAAACAAAATGCCATCTAACTTAAAAAAATTAAAATAATTATAAAAGCTCAAAGTACAAGTAGTGCATGTCATAAAGCTCAAGTACAAGTAACCACAGTGTTAAATCCAAAACAATAACCTAATGATTCAAATAACTCTTGTGAAATTTATACTTCTCTTGTGTATGCAAGAAACCTGTAACCAATTGTTATCTCATGAATTTTGAAACTAACAAAGTTCAAAAAACCTGATTATATCTCAATCCTGAAGTAATATACATCCTAACAAATTATCAAAAATGCATAACAACTAAAATAGCCAATAGACATAAGCTATTCAAGATTTCTCACCATAAACCTTCAAATTCCCCTCACTATAAAATTTTACTAAATATAGCAATTAATTAATTGTCCACTAACAAACTTAATACTATCTAGATTCCATAATTAAAATAATTATTAAAGCTCAAAGTGCAACTAGTGCATGTCATAAAACTTAAAGTACAAGTAGCCACCGCTCAAACCTGACTATATCTTCATGGGGTGTAAACGAGCCGAGCCACACCTGAGGTCGGCTCATTTATTATTTATTAATTAATTTATATGCGTTTTTAGTTACATTTATATATCTGGAGAATAGGTGAATAACCTTAAACGAGCCTAAGCTCGGCTCGAGGTCGGTAATGTAGTGTGAAGTTAATACATAGACGTCTAAAAAGAGGTAAAACTTAAATATACACAAAAGACTTGTTTGGGCTCGACGAGCCTCCCATACAAGGCTTGAGCTCGAAAAAACTCGACTGATTTTCAGCTTTTTATCGATCCGAGTTCGCGAATGGCTTGGCTCATTTGCACCCTAACTATATATGAATCCTGAAGTAATAAACATCCTAACAAACTTATCATAATGCACAAAAATAGTCAATACTCAATACACACTAGTAATTCATCAATTCTCACCATAAACCTTCAATATCCCCCTTACTATAAAATTTTACTAAATATAACAATAAATTAATTGTCCACTAACAAACTCAATACTGTCAAGACTTGATATAATTAAAATAATTATTAAAGCTCAAAAAACCTGATTATATCTAATTCCTGAAGTAATAAACTATCAAAATGCATAAAAAAACTAAAAATAGCCGAATACACTCTAGTATTAAAATAACTACCAGAGCTCAAAGTACAAGTAACCACAGCATAACATCCAAAACAACAACAGATAATAATAATAATAATAATAATAATAATAATAATAATAATAATAATAATGAATAAACCTTGTCAGAGAGCCTAGACTGTGTATCCATGGCCTTATTCCGTTGCATTTGCACAAACACCACTTCCGATCCACCTGCCTTCACGTAATCCTCCTCTTCCGCTTCCGTAACCACTACACAGTTATCTCTCTTCGCACTGCACCTAATCCGCTTCAACGACGATGATGATAACGATAAACTCGTAATCCTACAATGCTGCAGCAACGAGAACTCATGCCTGATGCTGTAATTCGTTAACCTAGGGCACGCGTATGCCGCCATTGTTGCAGCTCGAGCTCCAAAACACTCCATTAACGGTTACGAATCGAATTAACGAATTATAACTGATAACTTACTTCGATGACGTCATTGAGAGTGTTTGTTGAAGAAGAATTGTGTAACGGAAATTGGAAGATAATAATTATTAAATACTAGTAATAATAATATCTTGGAATTGGGATTCGGCTTCTATCTCTTTCGCGAGAGGTTTGGTTTGAATGAATGGACAGGAGGTGATGAGTTTAATGCCACGTTGTCTGTTTTTTACGCACTCTTTTGACGTGGCAACACCTTATTGGTTATGGAAATGCTCGCGGTACTAACCAAAGTTGAAAACAAATATATCATTCGGTCAAATTGATTTGGCTTTTAAAACATGTGGATGAGTCCGTACAACGTTTGATGTGACGTCACGTTATTATAAAAAAATATTTTATAACAAAGAGATGTGGTGTATTAAATTACTGATTCTTACCGGTTATGTTGTTTGATCTTAGCAGGTTAGAAAACTTTATTAGTATGATATCATACTCTTGGACCGTCATACTTTCATTGTCGTTATACCCATTGTAGCAACAATGCATGTTGTAGGTTTTGTTTATGGTGCCTCATATAGTCCTAGACAAGTTGTATAGGTCTATACGACTCGTACAAACCTATACTGCCCATATAGGCAAAACAAAATTTAATATTTTTTGATTAGTTGAAAACTATAGTCGTTTGAAGATGGAGATGTTGGTTAAAAGCAAGTCGTTTGATGATGGAGAGGTTAGTTAAAAACAAGTCGATTGATGACGTGCCAAATTACTTTGACAAAAACCTTTACGAGTATACGAGTCATGGTGAAAATTTTGAAATATAATGAACAAGAATGAGACACTATGGCCTATACGAGACATATAGTTCATCGACGAAGAACTATACGAAGTGTAAAGGGCCTATATGAAGCATATAGCATCACGAATAACTATATGAGACATTAGGGCCTATACGACTTTTATAGACCTATACGAGCCGTATAGGTTACAAAACGCCATGACTCAGATTTCTCAGTTTGTATGTCAGGCACATAATGTCTATGCGGGTCGTATAGGCTTATACAATTCGTGCATGCCTATATAAACACCATGAGGGTGTGTTTATATATAACATCCCTATATAGTTAGTATATGATGATCATGCTACGTGGTGATGATGTGTTTATTGTCACACCCCGACTTAGGGCCTAGGCGTGTGACCACAAGTTGGTACCTGTTTTGTAAATACATCAGAGTTGTGGGTTTTATTTCAGCGGAAGTCTTTAATAAAATATTATTACTTTGAAAACTTATTAAAAAATCGGGTTTAAATATCCGTTCATCGTTTACAATACATTTCTTTAGAAAACATAACTCTTTGTAATATTTTGAAATAAAATATCTGAGCTATCAGATAACATCTAATGATTATAACTCCAATCTTCTATTCCTCTTTGCTTGTATAGTCTAACCTTTCTTGTTTCCCTGTAACATGGGGGAAAAATACGTCAGCGCAAAGCTAGTGAATAACGCTGATTCTAAAATCTCTTTTTGAATACCTTTGTGAAACCAACAATAATACCTTTGTGACTACTCATTAGGCACCCAACTAAATTGGGATCAAAATACCCTAAGTACCATGTACAATTAATTATATACACAATATCATTTCTCTGAACAATCCCGTAGATCTCCAGAGGCATGTTGATGATATGCATGGCCTCGGGGAAATGCCGAATCACCATGTATGAATGGATCCAGACACATGTATACTCTTACTCAGAGTGTCCGTTTCTTATTATTGTACACAAAATTTTAAGGATTCGTAAATCCTATGCAAACATTCTGACTCAATATAAAAGGTTTGGGGCGTATTCACCTTTTATGTTTATAATCAGTTTCTGATACTGATTCATGTTTTCTGTTCTCTTCTTCTTGTTTCGTTACCTCGGACCTATAGTACGAGAATAACCTTTATATAAATAACTAGATCAACGATCTAGCTTTAGACCTTTAGTCTATTTCGTATAGCTTTAACCTTGATGAAAACATTTGGACCTTTAGTCCTTTTCTTTATTTACCATTTATATGCTATGTTTCTTCTTCAGGAAGAAACGTCTATTCTGAGTTTCTTCTTCAAGAAGAAACATTAATTTCATAATTAGAATCTCTTGTATTATATTTCTTAGTCATAAAGAAATACTATTTTGACTATAACCTTTGCTTAAGAAAGATTATATTATACTTATTCGTAATCAAGGTTTAGCTATAACTTCGACTATGGTCTAAGCCGTTTATAATTAAAATAATAACTTAGGCAGAACCCCTTACCTCACACGGGTATTCGGAGTTAGATATTCCTAAGTTTATACGGGCAACACTTCTACTCTATCTGCACGTTTATCGATACGTTCTTGATCAACTCTTCTTGGCACATAAATCGAGGCAATGTTCGGTCGCCGGGTCGTGCACGTACTTCGAGACAGAATGTCGGGTTTCTTGAGTGGCAAGCACTTCGAAGAAACACCGGGTATTTGGCACGAATTACGAGGTCATGATTGTCGGGTTGGTGGCACGCAAAATGATGTTCGGCACGCAAACTGAGGTAGAGAGAGTAAATTCTAGAGAGAGTGGCTGTGGTGTGTGTGAAATGAGCCGGATCCCTCCCCTTTTATAGCCATTTTTGTGTCCCATCGCGTACCGCGATGGGCACCTTTTTCAACACCGTCGCGTACTGCGACGGGTACCATTCTGACACGTGTCGCCACGTGGTCTGACACATTCTGCCACGTGTCCCATCGTGTTGCCAAGTGTCACCAGAGTGTGACACGTGTTCGTAAGTCATCACGGCCCATCGCGGTACGCGATAGCCGTCTTCTTGGACTCATCGCGTAGCGCGATGGGTCCCTGAATATTATTTTTCACTTTTAGCCCCCGTCTTTGATAGCTTGTTATTTCTAGGCTAATTCTCGTTGTCCAAAAATACTAAGGCGGCTCGGGGCGATGCGAGCGTGCGAAGTGCAAAGTGCGCCATCAAAGCGCCACATTGCGCCCAACGCCTTGGGTCGTCGCCATCGTCCTCGTCCTCGCTCGAGCCCGAGCCCGTGCGCGTCGGGTGCTACGCACCCTCTGCTAGGACCACTTGGTGCATGATATTCATAAAAGAATATAACTATGGAAATTCCCATCCTTATAAAAAGCTTCAATTTCTTTACCACTTTCCATGTGGGATGAATTCCATCTTCCTATTTTATACCTTGGTTGAATGCTTCCACTTTCTTAGATCTTCCAATGTGGGATGAAATTTCTTTTATGTAAGTAAACTTAATTTTAGGAAATATTTTTATTTTCTTATTATTGTTTTTATAATTCCTTATTTTCTTATTACTTATCTTGAGATTATTTTTGATCCCTCAACTTTCCTAAGTTATCAAATTTGGATCAAAATTTTGAGGATGTTACATTTATTGTCTAATATATTGATTGATTAATATAGTTTATATAGATTTTAATCTTAATGATGGTTAAACAAGCAAGTTACACTTTCTTATAGAGAAAGTAGACGTAAAAGATAGGAAACTATAGTTAGACAACATTTAAGTCATGATCCATGTTTGTGCAAAAGTAGATTATTAGAAGACCCCAATAGTACACTAACATAAAATAAGTGTTAAAGTGAGGATGTACCGATTACCTAAATTAGCATATTTAATCGACAAAACCTCAACAAAAATAAATAACTGGTCCTAGTTAGTAACACATGTTTTTTTTTTAACAGAAAATAAGAAAATTGTTATTTGGTTTTGGTTACACCTTGTTTCAAAACCGGACTAAAGTTGGAAAAGAGATTGGGAACCAAACCACATTGAACTTGTCTGAATGTTTGTTATTAGATTAATCACTTAAATTCATTATTTTGGGTTAAAAGTTTCATACTAAAATTCATTAATAAGCGGTTAATTAACAAGATCAAAAGTTTTATTTGAAATTCATTGTTTTGTGCCACCTTTTGTTTTCCAGGTTCCAAACATTTCAAGCCCACGAAGAAAACCCATAAATGCAAGTAAACACAATGATCGATTGGCTTATGCAAGAATACACAAAAAACCGATAGGCTTCCGGACCTAAAAATTTCAGATTTGATCCGATTTAAGTTGAAAACCAACCCATAACACCAAGCAATATCGTATAACCATCCTAAAAAAAATTATTTTGTTTTCATTTAGTTGGATGCTATTGTGTTTCAAACACTCAAGGCCGTCTCTGAGAACGCAATAGCCCTCAGAGTCCCTGTGCGAATAAATGACACGCTCCTTAATAAACTCACATAAAATAGAAAATCACTAATAGAATGATAAAAAGGCCATTTTTTACTATTTTTAGTTGGGTTTAAATTTAGCAATGGGCTTGTGTTTAAAAAGCAAAAAAAAAATATAGATATATATATATATATATAAAAGTTGGAAGTGAAGAAAATATCTATCTATAATAATCTATATAAACGAAAACCAAAAAAGCTTATGTTTGTCGTTTCTCTTTTTTTTTAAACCACCAGATTTGCTTATTGATTTAAGCCGTTTAAGGTTTAAATTTCGCGGATCATGATTTATACCAAACCCAGACACACTAAAACGGCTTGATTGAATTGTTTTTACCTGCCTCGTCTTCTATCTATCTGTAGCCTCCGATGGTTGCTTCTTCTTCTTCTTCTTCTTCTACCACCTTCAATCTCAATCTCAATCTCAATCTCAATCCCAATCCAACACCAAACCGCACCCCAATTTCACAAAACCCTAGACCTCAATTCCGGCCAAAACTACTACTCTCATCAATTTGGTGGTAACAGATCCGATCCGATGGCCACAAGATTGGTTGATTTATTAATCATACAATAACCCTAATTCCCAATTAAGTGGTCGCAAAGGATACTGAATCTTCTGTCTGTAACTACTCGGTTTTGACGTTAATTTGTATTGTGGTTCGTTTCTGATTTGTATTGTGCTCATTAAACCCACAAGGATGCAGCTCTCAAAGCAAAGATGGAGGAAGAATTATCAACTATAAAATCCCAGTTCATGCTGATAATGAATTGAATATAAGGTAAATATTTGGCATTTCATCATATTTATATTTTGATTTGACAAGCATGTTTAATTATATGTTGTTTTTCAGTGTTGTTGATGACTGCGAGGTTGAGGTTATTAATGCCCAAAGTTCAAGTTAGTTCATCCTACTATCAATTTTTATGACCATAAACAATTAATTGACAATTCACCAACTGTCACTAAATTGTCAAATATAACACCTAAGTTACACGGTTTTTTTTAATAATAATTAAATTCAAATTTTGTATAATTATTTATATCTCATATTCTGATAAATATTAATTATTTGACAGCATATGAATTATCTATAATATATATAAACGAAAACATAAAAATCCTACGTTTCGCGATGTGGTCGCTTCCCCCTTTTTGGAAGCCACCAGATTGCTCGATTTTTGAATGGTGAACTCTCATTCATTTAACCCGGTTTAACCCAAATAACTCTTAATGTGCTGATATATTCTTTCTTAAGGTTGGTTGTGTTTCTCAAACTCGAAATATATGAAACATACTTATTTAAAGAACACACTTTGATTTGTTATTTTTGATGGGTCGGTGGGTTGGGCTTGGGAATGTGACATTTACACTTTACTGAATTGTTAGTTTGTTATCCATTTTGGAAAAAAATCGCGTTTGGGTTGTCTGTCCTTAAAAATAAAGATTACATGCTAAGGTAACTTTTGTGTGTTGCTTTGCAGCAGTGAGCTATAATTTTGGTTAATCACATTTGAGAAGACAAAGATAATCAGGTGTTCAAGATAACTTATAATCTGGTTGATGCCATTTGGGAAGAAATCAAGTTGTTTATCTTGATCACTCAAAGAAGTACATGGAAGGGGATAAATTGGGAATAATGGCTAGAGAACTCGTGGGTTGTTTTTTAGGGGTTATGTTGCTTTTCGCTTAAAGACATGTTCCTGGTTTTGTACTCTTTTGGAATTTAGAAAAGGTTGTCTGGTGAGTGATAGAGTGGTCAGGATCGGGTTGCATCTCTAACGGGTTGATTCGGGTTATGTTTTATCCTTTAACATGTCCATTTGGGTTATGTTTTATCTCTAATGGGACGGATGTGTTATGTTCTATCACTAATGGGATGATCGGGTCATTTGTTATCTCTTAACGAGTCAAATTATACCATAATGTTTAAGTATTGGCTATTTTCTGGTTGTAGCCCCCAAGGACCCGGATGAAGAAAATTCAAGACGAGTTATGGGCTGCGTTTGCTAAACTGTATGAAGCTCATAATGATATTGCTAATGCACGAGTGATATTTAATAAAGCTGTGCAAGTTAACTATAAAGCGGTTGATAATCTTGCGAGTGTATGGTGTGAATGGGTTGAAATGGAACTTATACATAAAAACTTTAAGGGGGCGTTGGAGTTAATAAGACGAGCTACTGCTGAATCGTCTGTTGAGGTTAAACACAGAGGTAAACAACTGGTGATGACAACGAACCGGTTCAAATAAAGTTACACAAATCTCAAGACTTTGGATGCTTTATGTTGATTTGGAGGAAAATTTAGGCACTTTGGAATCCATGCGTGTGGCACATGAGAGAATCTTCGATCTTCGTATTGACACACCACAAATTATTATAAACTATGCAATGCTGTTAAAGGTATGTAATAATTTTATTTTCTTTATAATCTGCAATTTTATTAATTACTCTCTGCTAAATAATGCTTGAATGTTGTTTTTTCAGGATAATAAGTACTTTGAGGATGCGAAGATCGAAGATAATCAAATACCCACACGTGGAAGACGTTTGGGTCACGTATCTTTCGAAATTCATCAAACGATACGACAAATCCAAACTCGAAAAATGCCGAGTTTTATTTGAGCATGCTGTTGAAATGGTATGATTTACAATATTAATTAATTATTTACGAATTACAATTAGGCTTCTAACTAATGTACACGGACATTAAATGAGTGTTTGGTTCATTTGCACCTGTTAAAGTTGTAGAGCCTTTGTATCAGCAATACGCAAAACTAGAAGAAGATTTTGGTTTAGCTAA
The DNA here is from genome assembly GCF_021521415.1 of Bidens hawaiensis. NCBI lineage: Eukaryota > Viridiplantae > Streptophyta > Magnoliopsida > Asterales > Asteraceae > Bidens > Bidens hawaiensis. Next base: position 39,204 of record NW_027499786.1, on the reverse strand, counting down.
ACGGGCCATGCGCGTTGGCTTAGTCTTGACTGACCTTGCTGGAGATGAACGTTGCCAAAAGAAGACCAAGTTTACATGAAGTTTTCATCACAAAAGTTTTTTTCTTTGTTTTGAAAGTCATATACTCATATCTGTAGATAATTCAGATTTGACTAATTATAAAGTAAAAGTATCAAGTATGACTTTTGATAGTCAAACATGATAACAATATCAAGTATCAAGACAACACGAATTGAAAGGGTCGTGTAGTTAAAAAGCGAAATTTTGGTCGATCTATGATAACAGTAAATGCACGGGTAGAGTAGTGGCAGTTTGGCTGCCATTCATGGACATGTAAATATCATATTGCGTTTCAGTTACTTGCATTTAATCAATGACTGTTGAAACATATTCTCAGATTTCTTAAAGGAAATGTGTAATTGTGTATGATAGATTGAGAGACCACAAACAACTAGAGTTTCCAATTCCAACACCTACAGTTTATCGAATACCAGTACCCGATTCTGGGTACGAGGTATCCCAAATTGTGATTACTGTTCATGATACCGTATCCGTTGACGCCTCATCCTCCATTATATGCATGTTAGATAAACTCACAATACGATTTTCATTTTGCACAAGTAACTACTCTTGTAAGGATTTTTTAATATTGAGTTTCTTAAATCATATATTATTTGGTTGAATCATGAAATGCAATTAGTTGGATGTGCATTTTAAATTGATTACATTAAACGGCCACTTTAAGTGATGTTGATAAAAGTGTACAAATGAGTGAACATATAGGTATGTGACAACGATGACACTTATAAAGTGTTACACAAGTACACTACGTATCTTTCTTATATGTACGAATAATAGATTTGATAGTTGTTCAAATGAGTGGTGAATAGAAAACCAAATTAAAAAAAAAACCTTGATTGAATACCAAAAGAACAAGAACAAGAACAGATGTTCATAAACAGAATCTAAAGTAGGGTTACAATTGCAGAACCAATCAAACAAACTAGTAGTGTATAAATACTAGTTATCACAGATTGAAACACGAGCAAGTAACACAATGATTCTTCGAGACACTTTGTCCCAGTCGAATGATTTAAGAGATGTGATGAAGATGATGTTTTGGTGTGTTTCTTTTTGTCAAGCAGAAGAGGAAGATTAAATAGCAGCCACAAAATGAGTATACATAATTCGCTATGTGATTATGTGTAATGGGCCCACGCTCGGTGTCACATCACCCACGACGTATAATGTTGAAAAACCTTGGGAGATTTTGTGAAAAGGTACAAAGTGAACGCTAGTCCGTTGATAGGGTAGTCGTCTGACAAACAAAAACATCATCATCCAACGACTATACTCCGTCTCAAGCTGCTATCGAAGTTTGTTCTCAAATTAACTTTAATGACATGGATGACGAGTTTGAAACCCACGAAGGAACTGATTTATTCGCCTGACAACTAGGTTGTTTTTTTCTTTCTTAGAGTATCATCTGTTGGAATCCAAAACAATGGATGCAAACGAACAAATTAACACGCAATTATGAAAACAATTGAACGAACATAACCTTTGTTCGTGTTCGTTCATTTAGTTAAATGAAAAAAAGTTCCTGTTCGTTTATTAAACGAATGAACGTAAATGAACTTCCGGGCAAATGTTCGGGTCGTTTACATCGTTTGATTTGTTATTCAGGCCTGCAACTGATGAACAAGACTTGGGTCATAATCAGGGAATTAATAACAACAGTAGACGGAGGCGGTGAGCTGTTTCGAGTTGTCCATAGTCATGCGGGAGTGCCGACAGGGAACCACTATTGAGCATCTAGGTCCGTGGCTAGATATCAATCTTGGTTGGTTAACGTCACATGTGAAGAAGTTATTCCTATCTGCTGGTTTTCTTCATAAAAGAAGTATGTTACTGGTTTTTGTTTGTCAAACCAAAGTTGGCTGTTGCTTACAACCAAAGTTTTATTTGTTGTTTCTTTCTGTTCGATTGAAAGAAAAACAGAATAATTCAACTTTGTGATCTCGGGTTTAATATTTGAGAACAGAACCGATCGCGGCAAGTTTTTGTAGGAGGTGTGTCAGGTTCCAATCGTAAGGGGTATACAGGTTCCAGTCGATAGGAGGTGTGTCCAGGTTTTGATCATTGTAAGTTTCCAATCGAAGGTGTGTCCGTGTTTCGATCACGGTAAGTATTGATCAAACAAAGATGTGTCGCGGTTCTGATCGAGGTGAGTAAGTTTCCGATCGAACGTGTGTCCGGGTGTTGCGACTTGTTTGTCGAGTTAGTGATTGAACCGGTCGAAGTTGAAGGAAGCAAAGACCGGCTGTTTTTAATTCGTTTAATACAGAGAATCCGATCGAAGGTGTGTCCATGTTCCGATCACAGTGAGTTTCCGATCGAACGAAGTTGTGTTTGTTTTCGATTCGCGGTGCGCTCAAACGAAGGCGAGTCCAGGTTTCGATCGCATTACGTTTCCGATGGAAGGTGTATGTGTTACGATCACAGTGCAATTCAATTAAGTGTTGCTGAGAATGGATTGAAGTGAATAACTAACGGTAGTGGTCGATGAAGCATGGAACCTGCTTTGTTTCTACCAATGATACCAAAGAAGTTTTCTTGAATTTTTTGGTTTTATATCGGATGGTATAACATTTATTACCTTAATATTAGTTATATATATATATATATATTGGTGGTGGGATTCTTATGTTGAATCCGAATTCAATAATAACATGTTGGGGGGAAAGATATATGAAGTTTGATCAAAAAAGCGACACGTGTCACAATTATTTTTTTTATTAGTAGAGTAGGATAGGATGTTGAGAGAACTTCGATTTTGATCCATGTGATTTTTTAAAAATATCAATTTTGGTCAAATAGTTTATTATTGTCTTATATGGTACAATAGTTTCTTTAAAAGTAAGAAAAAAAATATAAAATAAATATATGCTCTTTTTACCATCAAGAAATAAAAGAAGGAATATTGATTTTTCTAAGTCATTTGTAGTTAGTCAAAGTATATAATTGAAATCATACTTCAAATAATACTAAATAAACTGTTTTTTTAAATCTACATAGTATTACAACTATAAAAAGTAAAAATAAATAATGATATAAGTATATAAATATAAATAAATATACACTTGCATTAAAGCGTCAATTTCAAAAAAAAAATATTTTTTTATAATATAAAGTGTATATATATATATATATATAAACAAACTAGCTTTAGAGCCCGTGTAATACACAAGATGATTTAAATAATTAAGTTACAAATAAAACAATAAATAATGTATATAGAAAATTGTATTACACCTATACTTGTATCATTATACATAAATTGATTTTATTTATATCACAAAATGATTTTATCCAAACAAGTTAACTTAATAAAAAAAATAATGCACGTGAAAAAACATACTCAAGAACATTCCGTCTATTGAAAATTTATTCTCAGTATCATGTATGTATAATTGAAAGACATTTGGTTATGAACCAATTTCAAAAAATGCATCTAATTTAATAATAGTTTTGAGCTACACCATGAAAAAGATTTTGATAAGTTTGAGAGATTTTTAGACTTTGTAATTGAGACAAAAAAAAATAACAGGTTAACCTGTTCAGTTTTGATAATGTTTTGCTTCACTTGAGCATAATTTTGTACGACATATTTCACATACAACATTTTGATCACTATTTAAGAAAAAGTCAATGCTGACACAAATGTTTCTAATTTGATAAAAGTTATAAGTATTGATAGGGCTGGATGTGTCATGTCAGAAGTGTTTGTCATTTTTTCTTAAGTTTTAATAATCATGTGAAATATATTCAATGTGCATAATCCCGAATCTTTTGACTATTTCCAAAAATGTCATTAAAAATAAATTTGAAACCCAGTCACATTTAAAATTATAACTTTCATATGTTTTACATTTTCAAGTCAAAATTTTGAACCCGTAACAAGTTTGACGATAAATCTATTTGCATTCTCAAACTTTTAAAAATATTCAGATTACCCCTTTTTTACGCGTAACAAATTTGAGCCAAATGTAGTTAATTTGTACCAAACGATCTATTTTTCAACTTTTAACCCGTAACAATCAAATTTAAGTTTCACAAAAAACCCGAAACAATCATTGATAAAAAAAAACATAAGAAACTAAATATGATAAACTTTATTACATTTGAAAGTGATTGGTATGTACTATCCTTACAATTTAACACATATATGTATAGTTTACTAAATTAACCGAAAAGATAAATAGATTATAATTTATAAATTTATATGACAATATACAAAGAAAAAAGATAAATGGATTTCTTTATAAAAAATGGATTAACTTTTAAGCATATAGTTATAAGTTGTTGATTGAAATAATTACTTTGTAAATTGAAAGCATATTAGTGTTCTTTTAATTACAATCTTCAACAATATACATAGTATAATATGTAAATGATAACATTTAAAATTATATTATTTTCAATATTTAATAAACATGATTTTATTTTTTTGGATTTCACCAAGTATGTTGCATATTAGGATAATATGAAAATATTTATTTGTATAAAAGTGTGTATATATAATATAAATAGAGCTTAAAGAAAAATGAATAGTTTAATTAGATATAACATAAATGGAGTGTAAAAGGAAAGTGAATAATTATTGATTTATACCATATATTAGTTTTGGAGGAAAAAAATTGTAAGGATTAACAAAAAACTAACACGTGTCTACAATTATTTTACTTTATTAGAATAGGTAGATATAAGAAACCATAATACTAAAAAATAACAAAAAAGTTTAAAACTTATATTTAGTAGAAAAAAGAAATATTCATGTGAATTAAAAGATTGTGAAAAATACAAAAAAAACCCCTCAAAGTTGTATTAACTAACGGTTGGTGGATGACGTTATTGAGTTGAACTAAAACTAATAATTTGTTGAAACTATTGTACCATAAAAGCCTAAAATAAACTACTGGACCAAAAACCAAAATTGATAATTTTAAAAAACCACAGGGACCGAAATTGAAACTCTCTCTAACAAAAAGTATAAAACTTATATTTAGTAGAATTTAGTAGAAAAAAGAAATATTCATATGAATTAAAAGATTGTGAAAAATAAAATAAAAAAACCTCAAAGTTGTATTAACTAATGGTTGGTGGATAATGTTATTGGGTTGAACTAAAACTGGTTATTGGGTTGAACTAAAACTGATAGTTAATTGAAACTATTGTACCATAAAAGCGAAAAATAAACTATTAAAATAAAATTGATAATTTTAAAAAACCACATGAACCAAAACCCCGAATTTCTTTCTTTATTGTGTAACGTATAATGAATCTTTACAAACATATTTTAAAGGATCCTTATATTAATTTCCTTTTAATACATACATGGTTATTGTTTCTTCTCATGTGAGAATTATATATTTACATTAATTATATATATATATATATATATATATATATATATATATATTAATTGCATATTGTTTGTTACTGTGCTACCCCTACATGTTTTTAAACGTCTGGTACAATTTCTTAAAGCATTAATGTTGGCAGCTTCTCATTTCCACCAGCAATTCTTTTATTCTTTTCATTTGTTGTCACCGTAATCTTTGTTTATGGCTGTGCTACCGTTTCTGCCGCCTCTGTCGATGGTTGTTTGAAATATGAAATCAGGTTTGTGGCAGGTACCCTTGCAGCCATGGCACTTTGAACCTTTTGCACCAATGTTTATTAAATCATTGATGAATTTCAAGTAGTTTCTTTTGATATTTATAGATGATGGTATTTGTTGAGCATATATTTCACTCGTTTATACTTCTTTAATTATTAATTTTAGTAATCGTGTATTAATTAATGTAAGTTCTCTAACACTGATTGTATTTTAGATTGGTGGCAGTAAGATAAGGGTGTCATTTTGGTGAATTTGTGTTTGTGAGGGATGGAGTTTTTTGATATGGAAGATGGATCCATACAGACGTGGTAGTGAAGGAAATGTGCACGGAAAGACTGATGAGGGATTTATTTATTTATTGATGTTAAGTGGCTTTGTGACAAAGACTCTAGACTTGTTTTTGTAATTGCTTCAAGACGAATGTTGTAACCAACCCTGATATGAAGTTCACAACCTATGTATTTTTTTTATTAATATTAGTTTGATGCTTTGATTCGAACTTTCAGGTTTCTGTTAGGTTGAACCCGCCAAACCGAACCTCGTATGTTTTACAATTATTTGGATTTGATTACAGTTTGGGTGGTCGGGTTTAAGTTCATGTTCAACTTTTGAGTTATGTCAATTGCACCCACAAACACGAACCGCATTTGTTTTAAAATTATTCATTTTGTTTGATAACTTTCGGTAAAGTGAGTTTATAACTTGGTAGTTTTTTTTATTTGAAGTTTTAAGGTTTTAAAATATTATTTATAAATATGATAAAACTTTGGGCACCACTAGAACCCGAGCGTGAATTATCTGAGTACGGAAGTGACCCGAAAGGGGCATTATTGGATTTATACAAAAATAAATTAGATTACTATAAGGGTATAATTGGTGTTAAAAGTTTCGAGTGCATATTGATAAGATACTAAGATGTTTATATGATACTCTTTGTTGAACCTCTTATACACACATAATGTTGAACAATATGTTATATGAAGTTTATTTATATGTTTTTGTGTTATCAGTTTCTTTTTTAGAAGCCGACTGTTTCTTTACTTTCTTAGAGACATCAATCAACACTCCTATCCCATGCAAAGTGAGTTTTTTGAATGGATAATTCTGTTAAAACCAATGTTGTAAAAGTCGTTAGGCGGTCCTAGGCGGTCAACTGGATAGTTGCAAGTACTCGGGAGTAGTCGGGGATTACTCGGAAAATACCTAAGGAGTACTCGGCCGAGGCGGGGAGTATTCAATCTAGGCGGGGAGTAATTGGGGAGTACTCGGCCGCCTACTCGGGAGTTTTACAACATTTAAAACGGTTGCAGTGAGTTCCGATCACTCATCTAGCTACTATTGAAGGAGTTGAGGTGGCAGAGGCTTACGATTGCAGCCGATGGTTTGGCTACGGATGGATGTTAGGTTGACTTTCGATGCCGACAATAAAAAGATCATATGGTATTACTATAGGATCTGATATGTTGATTACTACTAAGACAATATTGATATCACGTTGCACACACTGCGTGTTTCCTCTGTGTAAAAACATGTGTGTAATGATTAGTGTTCTTTGTTTTCTCCTAATAGGTTGATACTAACATTAAAAAAACAGAAATAATACGCCAACGTCACGAAGTGCAGGTAAACTACACGATCCTGCCGCGAAGCGCGGGTAAACCAGCTAGTTTTATTTTAAACTACATAATGGAACAGTACATTTAAGTCATTTTAAACATATATTTTTTAACACGAAAGTATTTTTATTAGGGTGAAAATGAAAATAATCCTAGGAGTGATTGCATATAGTAAACATATTCAACTTTTTACCCTTGTTAAAAACTAACTAGTTATCAAACTTGTATATTAAACCTAATCAGTTATAAAACTTTTATATCAACAATCCTACGGGTAAACAACAATTTCTGATACAACTAAAATGAATTCTAACCAAAATCAGTTTAGGCTAGAACCAAACATTTATGTTTTTTTTATATAGTAACAATAAAAAAAAATGGTTGGAGTCACAGTTTGTCGTATTAAAAGAAAGACATAGTTATTATTGTATTAAATCTTATCGTTTGTTCTTATCCTTAAAATTGACATGTTACACCATTTGTCGTTTGACCTTAACTTAGTTAGCTTTTGCGTTAAATCGTATCATGGAAATAAATTAATCATTTTCACTATTTATTAGAAAATCATTTAAAGAGAAGAGAATAAATATGACAAAACCTAAAGTAAAACGTGGACTCCAAATAAAATCTAATACTCAAATAATAAAGTAAACATAAATACTTTTTTAATGACCAACAAACCTTCAAATTGGTTACTGGCTAAATTTACTACATTAGTTAACACTTGTCTTTCAATCCGGGGAAAATCCTCAACTAAGCCAATGCCGTAAACACTCGTCCAAAGGCACAACAATGCGGCGGGATAAAACCCGTTCAGTTAAACGATCCAACTAGTGAACGTAGCCTATTCGTATTATCTCCCATCATCACTCATTGACGCCAAAACTGTTAAAACTAAATGATAATGATAACAGCAGGAATCAAGCCTTACTACTCCACCACAACTCACAAGTTCATTAGCAAGTATAATATCTTAAATTTTATAATAATAACTAGTGTTTTATCCGGCGTGTTGCACCGGGACAGATCGGTAAAGCCCGGGAAACGGTAAAACTCAAACGTTAAAGGTCGCAAGTGTTGAGATGGTAAGTTGACACGAATTCTGTCGGTTTCAGTTACTCAGTTACGTGTGTTATTGTACCGGAACTAAAACAAAAAATAATAAAAATTGAGGTGGACCAATGAGGTGGTGTCGGCCGGTAAAACTCGGGCGTTAATAAAACCTGACCGTTGTCAATTCCGGATGTTGAGGCAGTGAGTCTACGCAAATTCGGTTGGTTTCTGTTACGTTTGTTACGATACTGAAACAAAAACAAAAACAAAAAACAAAATTCTCATTCAGTCGATTTTTACTACGTTTGTTACGGTATTGTAACTAAAACAAAATGAGTTTAGTCTACTCGAATTCGGTCGGTTTCCGTCACGTTTGTTACGGTACCGGACTTAAAACAAAACAAAATCAAAAATTAATATTCGATCGGTTTTCGTTACGTTTATTATGGACCGAAACTAAAACAAACTTAAAATGACCAATAAGGTGTCGAAAAGTCGCCAAAAGGACTTTGTGGCACCAAATTTCTTAATTGTATTATATAAATCTATACTATATCATAAATAAAGGTTCTTAATGTCACATGGCATAACATAAGATAGTTTCTTACAAAATTTTCCCACCTCTCTCTCTTATTAAATACATTTCCCTTTTTATTAGTAGTTTTATATTTAATTTTTTTTCTTTCTTAATCAATTATTTTCTCTTTTTAATACTTATTTTTTAATTTAAAATTTAATACAAACATAGATATATTATTTATTTTTATATAAATATGTTGTATTAGTTATTAATATTAAGCGTTTATAAGTAACAAATTTTCACGTTGATTTAGATAGAGAAATCTGCATTTTGTCTCCCTGGTTTATATCGTCGCACGATGGGTTAATCCCTGAAAAAGATTTTGCGAACTTTGCACGTCTGTGTTATTTAGGCGGGTCAATCTGTGCCATTCCGTCAGTTGACCAAGCGTTGACCTGTTAAAAAATGTTGAAATTACGTTTTTACCCTTAAGCCTTTAGTTCATTTTAAAAATAATCACCCAAAACCATGTGAATGCCGGGATTCGAACCCGAGACCTTCGATTAACAATCCACCAAAACAACTAGTTGAACTAAATTAGTGTTTGGTATAGCTATACAACCTAAACTATATATTATCACTTTTATCACTTCATCTTCCTCAATTATAATTAGGGTTACTAAGTTTTAATTCCAGAAAATTAATTAACACAATTTATAATAATAATCTTGATATTAAAACAACATTTTGTTGTCTTCATCAAACTGTCCTGCAATTCATCACTAGTAATATTATCTCTCTAATTTATATGGTTTATATGTCTATCACGATTTCAGTTTTATTTATAAGATTTTGCAAGTTTGGATGCGGAAAACCAGTGTGTTGACCGGGATGTGATCGATTATTGCAATACATTGCATAACCTTCCACAGTTCTACTTGCTCTGTTATAAAAGCACCAAAAGATACATGACCGGAAAAACAAGATGGCCGGAATCCATGGCGGCGGCATGGTGACGGAGGTTAGGGGTTTTGATCAGAATGAATTATGGGTGCGGTGGTTGAATTATTGAAGTGATTGGTGGTGGGATTGAGAGATTCGAGAGTTTGAGTGATGAAATCTAGGGTTTGAGGATTTGAGAGATTTGGTTAATTGTTATGAAACTAATGATGAAGATGATGATATTAAGAGGGATTACTTGGTGGTGGGTTTGAGGATTTGAGGTTGCTGATGATGAAGAATAAATGATGAAGATGAACTGCTGATGATGATGAGAAGATGAAATGATGATGATGAGAAAGATGATGATATTAAGATGTTATTGTTGTTAATACATAGCTGTATAACATATTAATTATATTAATGATAATGATAATGATATTAATTATATGATAATGATAATATAAAATATTAATAGTATTAGTAAATGTTACGGCTGCTGTTGCTATTATTATTATTATTATTATAATTATTATTATAATAATAATAATAATAATAATTATTATTACAATTATTATTATATTTATTATTTATTAGAAAGAAGATTACAAAAATACCCTTAATATGTTGGTATTATTACTAAAATACCAACAGTCAACTGACGGTAGGAGTCAGAAAAACCCGCCAGAGAAACATAGGGGCCCAAAGTTCGCAAAATCTTTTTCAGGGGTTAACCCATTGCGCGACGATATAAACCAGGGAGACAAAATGCATATTTCTCATTTAGATAAAATAATTAATTTCAAATAAAGAAATTTTAACTTTTGTTTGTTTTGCAATGAAGATTAATAAAAGCTAAAGTCAATTAATATAGATGGTTTGATTTGTTTTTGAGACAATATATTTTAACGCATGGTAAGTGATGTGTTTTATTATCTAAAGTTGAAATAAAAAACAAAACGAAACTACTGATTTTGATATTTAGGTTAAAATTACAAATATTGTATAAAAAATATATTTAAAGATTTATGAATGTTCAACAACTTTTTATTTCCGTATTGTGTAATATGTAATTTATTCTACAATATATTATATATTTATATCATTTGAACATATTTACATTGTGTTATTATCTAAACAAATTTATTTATTCTAACTCATGTTCTACACGGGTCTTAATGTCATATGTCATTACACATGAGTGATCCTTACAAAATTTTCTCTCATGTTAAAAATATATTTATTTTTCTTATTAATAGTTTTATATTTTATTCTTTTTTTTCTTTTCAATATTATTGAGTGAACTGCAGTTTTTGTCCTATGTTGATCATTACAAAAGTTTCTCTCATCTCTTGCATATTAACTACATTTCTCTCTCTCTTTTTTTTTTGAACGACGAATTTCACAGTTAAGTTGACCGCAGCTCCCAAGTCGGAAGCCCCAACCGCCCCACTCGGGCCAAGACTATGTTTTCTTAACCGGGCCCACGCTTGGCATCCGAGTTTGGCTAGGCGTTCCTTGAAAAAATTTCCAGCCACCTGTCACTTGACAGATGTTGTACCTTCCACAGATGTTGTACATTTCTCTTTTTAATATTTCATTTTCAATTTTTAATAATTCCATCATAATTTAAAAGAATTAATACCATCATAGATATGTTAATTTGTTTAATAAAAAATGTATTGCTTTAGTTATTAATATTAGATTTTTATAGTAACCAATATGAAACAGGTGAGTTTCTTTAACCGATTAAAGTATCAAGCATTGTTCATGTCAAAACAGTTTAAGATTAGAATGAGTTTTGATCCACGAGTTGGTTTAAAAAAATTGTCATTTACAACTAAGTTTTGATATAGAAAATAACAAAGAAATAATTTATAATTTATTAATTTTCTAACTTTTTATTTCTAAATTGCGTAATGTGTCATGTTTTTTACTGTATAATATTTATTTATATATGTGATGCAAATTATTTTTGTATTTCACATTATGTTATTATTTAACAAAATTACTTGTTCTAACCCGCGTACTACACGGGTAACTAACCTAGTAAATATAATAATAATAATCAAAATAAACTCTTTGAGAAAGGGTAAAAGTGTCAAACCGACATAAAAAAATAGGGCAATTGTTTCCGCCTATATAAATAATAAAAAATCACCTCGTCGTCTCCTACAATTACAAGTTTTAGGCATACAAAAAAAAAACCCTAAAAACCTTCGTTCGTTACGTCACAAATTCTTCAATCAAGGTATCATGATTTCTTTCTATTATCTTCAATCTGTGTGTTGATGTTAGATCTGTTATGCTTAATTATTGTTTACAACTACTTATTAGACTATTAATTTTAGCTCGATTTATCAAACCCTAGGTTTATTTGTATATATATGTCACGTGAATCGATTATAAATTGTTCTTCGTTTCAGTTAATTTTCAGACAGTATTATTAGAGTAGTAATTTGAGCTTGATAAGGAGGATTAGCATAGATGTATGAAACCCTAGGTTTTCGTATGATTTTGCATATGTGATGTGAGTCGATTATAAATTGTTCTTCGGTTTACGCGTTTTCAACTGAGTTTTTAGAGATTTGGACAGTATTATAAGAGTAGTAATATGAGATTGATTAGGAGGATTAGCATAGGTTTATGAAACCCTAGGTTTTGGTATGATACTTATTTATATATTCGTGTTCTGATTTTGTATACGTGATGTTAATTGATGTATAGTGACTGCAAATTGTTCTCCTGTTTATGTGTTTGCAACTGAATGTTTTGTATTATTAGAGTAGTAATTTGAGTTTGATTAGGAGGATTAGCATAGATTTATGAAACCCTATGCAGTTGATATCATCGATATAACACCTACATATCACTTTATTGGTCTGGATGTTGACCAATATATACCGAACTTTTTGCTATCAGTTTTTTATCTCTTAATTGTCAATTTTTTAGTGTTTAATGTTAGTGTTTTAAGTCTTATAAGTTCCTATTTGCTACAGTTAGTGTTTTGTAAGTTGCAACGTGTTAATTTGTTAATGGTAGGATAGTATACTGAATTGCTAGTGCTAAATTGCTATATATTGGATATATACACACTCTGATATCTCATTGCGATTACCGATATCTCAAATATCGGTTCTTGACCGATATCCGATATTTTTCCGCATTAGCTGCATAGATGAAACCCTAGGTTTTAATATGATGCTACTTTGCTGTTTAATTCAAAGGCTTTATTGTTTTATTGGCTGATTTGATAATATTCTAGATTGCTTTTGACAACCGAGAAGCGTCGATTTTTGTGCGCGAAGCCTTATTTTTATATCTCAATAGGTTTTAGCATCCCCTGTCCAATATTTAGCTATTAATACCCTTTTTATAGGATTTAGTGGATAAATTTTTTACATATACAACCCAAAAGTATGTGTTACAACATGAGCCTAGGGTTGTTCACGAGTCGAGCCAGGGTGGGTTCAAGCTCGAGCTTGAAATTAAACTCAGCTAGGCTTGAGTTTGATTTTGAAGTTAAATGAGTTTGGCTCGGTTACAAAAATGAGTCAACTCTGCTCATGTTGTTTCAAGTCAAGTTTTTATAGCTAGTTTTATTTGAGCTTATATTGAGTGAGCCACGAGCCCGAGCATGATGAGCCTCAGTGTTTTTTTTTTTGGGTCTAAAAAGCACCTTTCGGACTTTGGTCGTGTATTGCTTTGCGCTTAGGTGCACTTAAATCGCCTTTTAAAAGCAAGATTTATACAACTATAAAAGTGTTTGTGCTCTTTGTTTGTTGAAAGAGCCTGCAAATTTTATTGTACAAACTTTATTGGTTTCAATATTTTTATTGGTTCTAAAGACACCTGTTTTCTGTTTTTTTGCAGTCATGGCAGCTATAGCACAAGAAGTATCGCAGTTCGATACTCGTCAGTTTGATGCAAAAATGGATGAGTTGTAAGTTCTTCTAACTACTTGTGTTAGAGTGTGTGTTTAAGATGTTGCTTAATTTCCAAGTGTTTAATATCCTTTAATTTATTATACAGGCTTTCAACTGATGGACAAGACTTTTTTACATCATATGATGAAGTTTATGAAAGCTTTGATTCCATGGGTTTGCAAGAAAACCTTTTGAGAGGCATTTATGCATACGGTGAGTTTAGTTGTTGCATATATTTCTAAAGGTTTTGAATTATATATCGTCAATGGATAAATGTGGTTCTAATACTATTTTGAAAATTAAATATATTATATATGAAGTTTGGACTTTTAAAAGAATATATATGAGTATAGCTTTATAATATTCTATTTATTTTGACATTTAAGTTATATGAATTTAGGTTTTGAGAAGCCGTCTGCAATTCAGCAAAGGGGAATTGTACCCTTCACTAAGGGTCTAGATGTGATTCAACAAGCTCAATCTGGAACTGGTAAAACCGCAACTTTTTGCTCGGGTATTCTTCAACAACTCGACTACAGTGTGGTGGAATGTCAGGCCTTAGTTTTAGCTCCAACTCGTGAACTTGCACAACAAATTGAAAAGGTTATGCGGGCACTTGGAGACTACCTTGGTGTGAAGGTACATGCTTGTGTTGGTGGGACCAGTGTTCGTGAAGACCAGCGCATACTCTCTGCTGGGGTCCACGTTGTTGTTGGTACACCTGGACGTGTGTTTGACATGCTTAGAAGACAGTCGTTACGTTCTGATTCCATCAAACTGTTTGTGCTTGATGAGGCTGATGAAATGCTTTCAAGAGGTTTCAAAGATCAGGTTTGTTTTCTTACCTGCAATGATAATAATATATATGTGTGTGTATATATATATATGTATTGTGTCATTATCATTTAATAATGTGTAATTTGTTTATTTTTCAGATTTATGACATCTTTCAGCTGCTCCCGCCAAAGGTTCAAGTTGGAGTGTTTTCTGCAACCATGCCACCCGAAGCACTCGAGATCACAAGAAAGTTTATGAATAAACCAGTACGCATTCTCGTGAAACGTGACGAACTCACGTTAGAAGGTATTAAGCAGTTCTATGTGAATGTTGAAAAAGAAGAGTGGAAGCTTGAAACCTTGTGTGACCTTTATGAAACCTTAGCAATCACCCAAAGTGTCATCTTTGTCAACACCCGTCGGAAAGTTGACTGGTTGACCGACAAGATGAGAAGCCGTGACCACACTGTGTCAGCCACGCACGGTGACATGGACCAGAACACGCGTGACATCATCATGCGTGAGTTTCGGTCCGGGTCATCGCGTGTGCTTATCACAACTGATCTGTTGGCGCGTGGTATCGATGTGCAACAAGTGTCGCTTGTTATCAACTTCGATTTGCCGACTCAACCCGAGAATTATCTTCACCGTATCGGGCGTGGTGGGCGGTTTGGGAGAAAAGGTGTTGCAATTAACTTTTTGACAGCAGATGACTCAAGAATGCTAGCAGATATCCAGAAGTTTTACAATGTGGTTGTTGAGGAGCTGCCTTCAAATGTTGCTGATTTGATATGAGTTGAGTCACTGTAATTTTTTGTTTTGGTTTATTATATTTTTATGTTTAATTAGAGGAAAGTACCTTATTATGTTTTAGAAGTCACTTATCTATATGGATCTTTTATGTTATTTTAATACATATCTTTATGACTTTATTATTATTTATGCTTTTCTTATCTTGCTCATGTTTTTTATTTTTTATTTTTATATCAACAATTGTAGTTTTTTATTTTTATTTTTAAATTAACAACCGTTGTCACAACTCTTTTCTGAACTAATAGAATAAATGTTTTACTTTGTTAGATGTAACACTACTTTGATACAATGGTCGAATTGGTGTAAATTCTTGTTAGTTTTTTTTTGTTGCACTTTTTTTTGTTGCTTCTCTCCGGGCTATGGAGGTAGCTTGTGGGTGCGTGTCTGGTTGTTTATAAAAGTATACTGTTTGAATAAAAAAGACATAGTTACACGATTCGATATAAGCAATTTAATATCATGTTTTTAAAATGATTATTGACTCGTCTCAATAGACACCAAGACATAACTAATAAGTTTAACACTGTTAAAATCCATCTTGTTTCAATGACACCATAGAAAAATACTATCGTTTTGTTCAGATGTGTGCATGTGTGAGATACCGGTCATAAAGAGTATCCTGCCTCATCGACGCATTTTGGAGTCAAAGTCATTTGGAAAGCTTTTCCTTCAAGTAGCAAAAAAGCAAATCCGTGAGTTATTTGAAGGCAAATCGAATAATATTGAGGGTACAAGAGTCTAGATGATGCATGTGTACTAGAGCTAATTCTGTTCAGTTTATGATAGTGGGATAAACCTAATAGAGGATGATGAGACGAGACCAAGTGGCTATTACAAATTCCTCGACGTTGGTGAGATGCTTGCTTATGCCTTGTCTCAAATGTAACCGGCTCGTCTTTATGGGTAATTTCAGTAAATGAAATGAGAGCTCAATAGCCTTGAGTGCTAATATAAAAGTAGTATGAGTGATCTAAAAATTATCACTCGGGAAATAAAAAACAAATTCATGCATTTCTCATGAGGATAAATAATATTAGTAGTAGGAGATAGGGCTGTCTAAAATTGCTCGCCGCTTGCTTGAAAAATGCTCGTTCGAATTCGGTTCGGTTTGGAAGTGAGCCGTTCGGCTCAGTTCGTTTTAAAAAACAAGCCAAACACGAGCAAAGCCTCGCTCGGTTTGTTTTGCTCGAATTATTTTTTATTTATTAGTTTTTTATATAAATTTTATGTATATATTAAAGTATATTACTTTTTTTAAGTTTTAAAAATTTCTCATTTTTGTGTTGACTTTAAAGTTAAAATGTAAACCCTAGCCGCTTGTTTTATATATGTTTTGTTGTTAACTATGAAGTTTAGACATTTTAAAGTTGGAAGTTTAGATATTTTAGAGTTGAAAGTTTTGAATTAATTGATATTTTGAAGTATTAGAAATTTAAAATGAGTATTGGTTTTTATTGGTCTCAACTATTTCATTTTTGTCGGCGTTGGTCCAAACTTTCATTTTAGCTGGCAATGGTCTCAACTTTCACATACGTTTCTTCCACCAGTCCGCGACCAACGGAATACTAACTCAGTTATGTAAATGTTGATGTGTCCGTCCTAGTTGTTAAAATCATGTGACATGGCAGCTACATGGACCGTCTGTGTATTATACTTAACATTTTACAATCACTTAAAATCCCCAATTATACACCACCCATCTAAATCCATAAATTCTCACAACTCAAGAACCCTAATTGCATGCCTTCCAATCAATTGAAAGACGAGCAAGCAACAAACCCTAATCTTTAACAAAGGATAATCAAATACGGGTTTCCTTCCGCACTAATGAAGCATTTGATTTTTGGAGTTTTGGATAACATGCATCTCCACCTTCATGACATCAGCCAACTGCCAGAGCTTACCAATCGGAGTTCCACACTTATCTTCAAACTCCAATATCTCCATAGCTATCACCCACTTCCCGGAGCTCTGAATCCGGTGGCACACCACCATCACCGCCGCCGCAGACACGGCGGCGGCACACGCCACTGTCGCCGCAACTGCTACCTTACCCATATCACCAAATTGCAAAAAGATACAAAATTGAGCTTTAATTTAGACAAATCTCGACACCCTTTTGGCTGAATTGGTGAAATCAGATCAAAGATTGAAGCTTTATGGTGTTAAGATTTGTGGGTATGAAATGAAATTAAGTTTTCAAGAAAAATTTTGGGATATAATACGCAGCATGTCCACATAGGCTGTCATGTCACATGATTTTGACAATTAGGACACCTCAACATTTGCATAACGGAGTTAGTACTCCGTTAGTCGCGGACTAGTGGAAGAAACGTATGTGAAAGTTGGGACCGTTGCTAGCCAAAATGAAAGTTGGGACCAACGCCGACAAAAATGAAATCTTTGGGACCTATAAAAACCAATTTCCAATGTATTATAACACATTACAGATTGTTTATGTTATTAAGTGTGCTTTATTAACGCATTTAATTCATGTTATTGAACTGGTTATGTTTAATTGTGTGTTAAAAGTGTCAAGTGAAATCATGTCATTCATAGTAACATTTATGTGTTATATGTACTAGATATTACATGTGTTTTAAGCTTTATATCATTTATATTCGTATATGTTCGATAGAGATGAGCTAATGATACCGAGTACCATTTGAGAATATCATATATGTAATAATAAATGATAGAAATCATGATTTGAATTATTTTTCTGATTAATGTAATTTGTTGTTTTAATCATGTATGTACCTAAGCCCCGGCCAATGACAGCGTTCACCGAATGCCCGAGGTACCCGTGTTGTGCCACCTCCACCCTAAGCATATCATAATTCACATGTGTGAAATGGTTAATCAAGAACAAAAACATGCCACTTGGATGAACTGCTAAATACTATTGATCAAGAAAACTTACTCAAAAACTTGATTACATCTGTTTATAAACTCAAAACTACTGTTAGATATAAACACAAACTCATCTATATATAAACATTGAACTTGAAATAAACCTGATTACTTGGGCTGTAAACGGACCGAATCGAACCCGACGAGACCTTGTACGTGTTCGTACGTTAAGCATTTGTTGGACAAACTGACGGTTCACGAACACTCTACCGAACCAAAATCTATGTTCGTGTCCGTCTATTAAGGATTTGAGTTTGTCTGTGTTTGTTTGTGTCCGCTCGTTAATATTGTAAACGGGCGCTAACGGACACTAAGTGTATGTGCAGTGGGCAGCATGTTGGGAGACAAATGGCCAATGACCCCCCCCCCCCCCCCCCCGCGGCAATAAGAGGTGCGAGAAGGCAGGTGGGGCGACAAGAATTTGTCGCCGTGTGCCCATGTTTGTTTTTTTGAATACGGGTCGGGAACTAGTTAACGGGCCAACAATAATATTTTTTGACCTGTACAAAACATGAGGTTGAGTTCAAGCAAAGTGCAATAATATTGCTTACCGGTTATATGGCAGTCGAGTCGGTTTTAAACAAAAAAGGAACTGCAGTTTGAACTTAAGCCCATGCCGCAAAGCACGGGTAGTAATACTAGTTAAACATTTAATAAGATAAACCAAAACACATAACTAAACTAAATCAACTCATATCAAATCAGCAATATTTGAAGGCAGCTCCTCAACAACAACATTGTAGAACTTCTGGATATCAGCTAGCATTCTTTCGTCATCCGACGTCACAAAACTAATCGCAACACCTTTCTTCCTACCAAACCGCCCGCTTCGCCCAATACGATGGAGATAGTTTTCGGGTTGGGTAGGTAAATCATAGTTGATAACAAGTGACACTTGTTGCACATCAATTCCACGCGCCAAATAATCAGTTGTAATAAATACACGCGATGAACCAGACCGAAACTCATGCATGCTGATGCCACGCGTGCCCTGGTCCATGTCACCGTGTGCGGCTGACACAGTGTGGTCCCGGCTTCTCATTTTATCGGCCAGCCAATCAAACGACACTTTGGGTGATTGCTATGTCTTCATAAAGGTCACACATGGTTTCAAGCTTCCATCTTCTTTTTCAACATTTACATAGAATTGTTTGACATATGCTAACGCGAGTTCGTCACGTTTTACGGGAATTGTTACCGGTTTATTCATGAATTCTCTTGTGGCTTTAAGAGCCTCAAGTGGCATTGTTGTAGAAAACGCTCCAACTTGAACCTTTGGCGGGAGTAACTGAAAGATATCATAAACTTGATCCTTGAAACGTCTTAAAACCAATTCATCCGCCTCGTCAAGCACAAACATTTTGATGAATTCAGAACGTAATGACCGTCTTCTAAGCATGTCATATACGCGCTCAGGTGTACCAACGACAATGTGGACCCCAGCTGAGAGTATGCGCCGATCCTCACGAGCACTGGTCCCACCGGCACAAGCATGTACCTTCACACCAAGGTAGTCACCAAGGGCCCGCATAACCTTTTCAATTTGTTGTGCAAGTTCACGAGTTGGAGCTAAAACTAAGGCCTGACATTCCGCCTTGTTGTAGTTGAGTTGTTGAAGAATACCCGAGCAAAAAGTTGCAGTTTTACCAGTTCCGGATTGAGCTTGTTGAATCACATCTAGACCCTTGGTGAAGGGTACAATTCCCTTTTGTTGGATTGCAGATGGCTTCTCAAAACCTAAATTCATATACTTAAGTGTCAAAAAAAATATATTTTATACAGGTATACTTATACAGAAGAAAGTTAACGTACAAATTAATTTAACATGCTAACTATGCAAATAGAAGTAGTATAATTATAGTGTAGTGTAATTACAGCATAATGTAATTACACTTCGATTTAATTACATAATTACACTATTTGATTCGCACAATTAGCACAATTTTTTAGTTTGTACGTTAACTTTCCCCTATACTTATATATACCCTTTTAGAAGTCCAATCTTTCATATACATGTAATTACATACACTAAACTTACCGCATGCATAAATGCCTCTCAAAAGGTTTTTTTGCAAACCCATGGAATCAAAGCTTTCATAAACTTCATCATATGATGTAAAGAAGTCTTGTCCATCAGTTGAAAGCCTGTATAATGAATCAAGGATATAAGTATTTAAAAGTAGGGGTATAAAAGAGCCAAGCCGCTCGCAAGCTACTTGAAATCAGCTCGTTAAAAACTCGCATCGAGCCGAGCTTAAACAACAACCTCGAGCTTTTATTGAGGCGCATTTGATAAACGAGCTTGGGTCCGAGCTTCACATATTAAGCTAGAGCCTGCTCGCAAGCCTAAACAAGCTTTTTTATTGATATGACTTTTATTTAATTTATTTGTATTATAACTATTATTATACATAAAATTATGATAAAATAATTAATTAAGTAATATATATTATATTATATTACATTACATTATATAAAAATAATATAACCACAAATATGTATGTAAATAATTATCAAAAAATATAAATGAAATAATTATATAATAAACTAGCCGAGCCTAGGCTTGAAAAGATACTCACGAGCCAAGGTCGAGCTTTAGAGATGCAGCTCTAAACGAGCCGATCTCAGGCTCATTTACACCCCTATTGAAAAGTAAGCAATATCTTAAGACATATGTTCCAACACTAAAACAATACCAAGCAACCGATTAGCTAGAGAGACTTACAATTCATCCATTTTTGAATCAAATTGACGAGTATCAAACGGAGATCTTTCTCGTGCTACAGCTGCCATGATTGCAGAAAGAATAGAAAAAAAAAATCTTGAAAAAAAGTAAATATATTGAAACCATAATCAAGGTTGCAGGCTCTTTAAACAAATAGCGAACGACGTGCTTTAAGCATGCCGAAGCGCGAAGCGACACAAGGCATTGACCTTGTCTCTTTTTCTTACAAGGCGACAGAAGTCCAGATTTCGCAGGTGAGAGGCGCTTTGTAGGCATAATAGCGCTCTGCGGCTCACCTGAGGCGCGCACCTTTTGTACATGAACCACTTTTTCGCTTCAGAATGTTATACTTGTACCATATACTTTTTATATTGTACATGTAGGTAATTTATATACCAAATCCTATATAAAGCTTATTTATAGCTAAATGTTAAAAACCTATGAGATATATTATAAAAAATTATATAAAAATCCTTGCATCTTGCGTACGAAAATCAAGTGTGTGAAATGAAGTACCTGAATCCACACTATGCACAAAAGCATCATCGTCTATGCCTTCTCCTGCAATGTTAACTTCTTTCTTAGCATTCATATCATTCGGACACTGATTCCTAAAGTGTCCTGTCTCCTTGTAGTTCCAACATTCCACATCTTTATGGGTCCTAGACTGACCCGTTTTCCCCTTCCCGCTCTCACTCCCACTCCCACTCCCACTACCACTATTATTTCCCCTTAATCTGTCAGCATGCATTAATTCACTCAATGATTCACCTAAATTTCTTCGCCTAACGTCTTCGCCTAGAATAAGATCTCGAATACCATTAAAAGTGAACTCGCTGGTAAAACTAGTAATCGCTGTAACAGTCCCTAACCAGGTATCAGGCAATGAAGATAACAGTAATAGAGCTTGTACCTCATCCTCGAATTTAATACCAACTGACCCAAGTCTCGACAAAATCGAATTCAAGTTGTCGATGTGCAATATAACCGAACTTCCTTCATTCATCTTCGTGTTGATCAGTTCACGTATTAGGTTAACCTTATCAGCCGCCGAAGGCTTCTCGTACATACTAGACAATGCATCCATAATCCCATGCGCAGTACTTTCCTTGAGAATGTTGAACGCAACATCCTTCGTCAACGATAACCTAATAACCGCCTTGGCTTTCTTATCCAAAGTCTCCCACTCTTCTAGTTTTATACGCTCGGGTCTTTCACCCAATACCATGTCCAAATCCTTTTCAACCAGCAAATCCTCTATTTGCAATTTCCAACAACCGAAGTCTTTTCCATCAAACTTCTCAATCTGAAGTTTCCCGCTTTCAACCATTATTTCAAACACAACAATGCGTGAACTTAACGGTCTGTGCCTACAATAAAAGTATTAGCTTGGGTTATACTTATACACACACCAGATTGGTTATTTGGACACCAGGTAAAACTATGCGACTCCTATAGAGGCTATATGAGTCGTATAGGTCCAGAATTATGTCAGTTTGTGTTGACGAATGTCAGGTTCCGTTTCATTGTCTCGTATAGCTCCTATACGAGCCGTATAGGCTTCGTATAGAAATCTACACTAGTGAAAACAATAAACTTCAGTTGCTTTCACGTAACACGAACATAGAGAACTATGGACAATAATAATAATAATAATAATAATAATAATAATAATATCGAGAATTATTAACAGGAAGATAGAAATAATGATACCTTGTAGTTAGTGACTAACTGAACAAGTTGACGACTGATTGAAGAATTGTAGAAAAGGTTTTGGCGTTTTGATTACTGGTTTGAACCTTGAAGTTGAACGGGTTACATATATATTTGGGAAATTCCCATAATAACCCTTTTTAGGAGGGATAAATGATAAAATAGTCTTAAATTCTTAAATATTTTCAAAACAGCCCATAAAATTTGGACTGAGGCGACGCATAGGGAAAAGATCCGACGAGATTTTCAAGCCAATAGATTTTTAATACGTGTAAAAATTTCTGAAAAATCCGACCATATTTTTGAAAATATTGAAGGACTCGTCTATATTTCTCACTAAATCTTCTTTATAAAAAACAGTCATGCCGACGGTTTAAAAACATGGAAAATTGTGCCTTGAAATTAATGCAAGTCCCTTTGGAATAAATATACTAAAACGGGTTTTAACGAGTGTTTCGGGTTGTTGGTTCGGGTCTTGATAATTGGTCAAACCTAAAGTCAACTTTCCAAAATAATGAATGTTATGAGATAACTCAATAAAACTTAGGTCCTGTTTGTTTTTGCCTCTTTTCTCTGAATAGAGGAAAACGCCTGATTCGGTCAGACGTAATCAGACGTGAGGCTGTTTTTTTTTCCTGGCATTAAGAGGTTCAGCGTCTTAATAGCATCTGAACCAGTAAGAGCTTTTAGTGGGTCTGAAAACCTCTTAACCCAAAAAAAATATACGTTTGTCTCCGGCCTCCATTAACTTCTAACCCGGAGACTAGGCTCCATCTCCGACGACTAGAGGTTCGTCTCTAGCCTCCACCTCTTAATGATTCAGATTTCATACATTTGAACCACCTCTTAACATTCAGATGTGGTATTTAGATTCAGACTTAAATCTCTAAAAAAAACAAACTGGGCCTTAATAAGACTTGACCAAGTATGTAGATCTATTGTTTTAGAACTATTAACGTACGTTAAGCGAGTGTTCGGTTTTGTCGGTCCAAACTTTGTTATGAGAGCAAGTTGGATCCAACATTTCCAAGTACTTAAGAAAATAATTAAAATCAGTTTGTAAACTATTTTTAAAGAAATATACAAGTCTTGATAGCTAAAAACACATTTGTGTGTCTTAAGCAAGTGAAAATCGGTTTAGTTCGGTTTGGTTCGGTTTCCATCTCACAAATAGTTCATTGATGGTTTCCACATGCCCAAATATCCAAGAACTTGTATAATAATTTATAATTGAAGAAACTTAAGTTTTACAACAAAAAAGTTAACAATAAAGTCTTTAAACAAGAGTTCGATTTTGGTTCGGTTTCCATCTCCCAATAAGGTCATAGATGGTTTCCACATAACAAATATCAAAGAACTTGTAAAAATGATTTTAGAAACTCAAATCTAACATTAAACATGTTTAAACAACTATTTTAACAAAACTAGTAAGCAAAAGTTCGGTTTATGGTTTTGAGCTATTTACGGTTAAACCAAAGCATAGACACTCAACCCATAACCATGGAACTTGTAAATAAACTATAATGAGCAGAAGTTAAGCATGGTTAGTGTAACATTCGTCAATTTTCGGACCCGAAAACCCGATTCGTTTAAAATTTTCGATGTGATTCAGTTAATTATACATATACCCATATGTTACATATTTCATACGTAATAGTTTTTCTTTCCTAAAGTTATTTAAGAATATTAGTCATTACTAATATGTATATAAATAAAAATTATAATACTCATGATTTTTTTCTTTATTTATATATCACATAAATAACATTATTGTTGCATAAAAAGTACATTATTTTAATCTAATTATGTCACATTTATTTTTGTCACATTTATTTTTACCTAAAGTTATTTATTTTTAAAAGATGAAAAATATCTTCCTACACCATTCAAATTTTGGTCAAACCCCCTCCCCAAATCACTCTTCTAATCAATTTTATCATTAAAACATTCTAAAGAATAACCTCCTTATTTTAGTATAAATAAGAACTCACTCCCACCCCTTTCATTCTTGCACCACTCTTTGACAAGTTAAAAAGATTATTTTTTTTTCATTTCAAAGGTAGGTTTTAATTATTCAAGTCTTCTTCATCTTATTTCTATTTATTTTAATACTTGTTCATACTAGTTAATCAAATGGTCCTATGACCATAACACATTCACGTCTAGGAATCCACATAATCCATACACCATGGTGTATAGGGTGAATAAGACAAAGAACACAAAGAGATGATCGATTATACGAAGGTCACACTTGAAACGTTCTTACATATTTAATTATCTGTTTTAAATCTTTATTTTTATTCAAAGGACCCAATGATTTTTGATGATATATGCTCATAAATGTTATATAATCATATCCAAAAAAAGTCCATAATTTTATTTCATCAAAATCCTTTTCAAAATCGTTAAAATATTACTTTTAGCAATATTTCAGTTTTGACATTAGATATAGCTGTTAAAGAAAGACGCATATCTTGTTCATAATAAACTGAAAAAGTGCAACACAATTCTATGATATACTTAAATGAAATACGGTTCTAAAAACTATTTTTACGCATTTTAATTCATTCCTATGAATTCGCAATAAATATTTTAAAAACAGTGCGCAGATTCGTACCCTCCGATTTACATGGCTGTTTTGGCCTATTTAGGTTACGATTTACGAATTTGCAAAACTTTTCTAAATGAAAGTTGTTCAAAACATTCTAATTTAGTAGACTGGAAAGTCTTTATTTATAATAAATTTTTTTGATATTTTAAATACCTTAATTAAAACAGAACAGTTTGTTGTCCAAAAACTAATTTTGTATTTCATCTTCCTTTTTGATCTTTTCCTTGTTTTTATCTTAATATTTATACATTAGATTTAGTATTCTTTAAACTTTCCAATCCCATTAGTTAGTCTTTAATTATTATATTTTGTTTATTTATAGTTCGTGAGGTTCGATCGTTCATTTTCTTTAACGTGCTTTCGGTTGTCAATTCAAGTTTGGCTTTAATCTCAAAGGTGAGTTTACATATCCCCTTTTTTCATCTTTTAAATTTTGGGGTGGTATGTATACCCTATTTAAATTACTCATTTTTATTTACTTATCTATTCATAACACAATTCAATATATGTTTATGTGTGATTATTGCATGCTCTATGATAATGCTCTATGTGCTTAATTGTTTATTTTATGTTTGGTGGGTGGTATCTCATCCTCATCTATCCTCATCTAATATGATCATTGATCGATGTCGAAAGGTCAATCAAAAACATTTATAAATTACCTTTACTAGCAAGGGCAAGTAAGGTGTCAAATCCACATGGACTCAGTGGAAAGTGCTAATCAAGTTCATAATTTATAAAATATTAAACTAAGTGGACAAACGATGTCAAAAGGTTTAAATGAGTAATTTGTAAACGATGATATGAAAATAACCAAACTCCAGGGTTCGGGTTTTGCAACAAGTTAAGGAATTGATAAACTTCTTTGGGAGTTTTCGTGTTAAAATATATAAATCAAAAGACTTAACTATTGACTATGTTGATCGTCAGAACTGAATCCGAACAATTGACACGGCTTAATGAAAATCTAATTGATAATCGATTTTACTTATTGAAACACAAAATCAATAATATGGTTAACGATAAACGGGTCAATGACGAAAGAACTTAATCCTAATTGTTGATGACCACAAATCAATTAACTGACAAAAGATTAAGTAATCAATTAATTAAAACTGTTTAGGCACAAAAGCAAACACAAAGAATTGATTAATCGAATGATTAATCAATTACAAATCCAAAGTCAAGGTATAGAATAAACAAAACCTAACAAGCAACTCAACCCTACACCCGGAGATGATTATAAAGCCTTTAGCCTTGCATCTTGATCTTCATGCTCTTGATGGTTGTGTGGAGGAATGATTTCATGGATCAATTGGATGATTCAAGTGTGTTATGATGGTGGAATATGGCCTCCAAGAAATCCCTCTACTGATAATTGTTGAATGCCTTCGATATTAGGGTTTATGGGGCTTAAATATGGAAGAAAAATCACCAAAATCACAATTTCAGTCAGACCAGACCGTAAGCTACGGTCTGGCCACCGTAAGCTACGGTCAGACCGTAGCTTACGGTCAGACCACTCTGCCTTACGGTCCTGCTGGGCCAAAACTGTTTTCTTCATAAAATCTTCGTTACAACTCCGTTTACCTCCCCGTTTGCGGCCACGTCTTCGTATTTCAATTCTCTATCATCTCATACATCATTACTTTCATTTTCACTCCATCATGAATGCTCCAAGTTAGCTTCTTTAAGCTCCGTTAAGCTCCGCACACCTGTAAACATAAAACCTATTAAAGTATTTGTGTTTGATACATATAAACAAGTAGAACACACAATATAAAACACTTAAATCACGTACTTTTACCCACACATCAATCATACATTTACCCAAGTACTTTGATTTCGTATCAATAAGAACAGGTCAACATCTATTTAGTTGTTTACATTTTCATAGGAATTGTAATACTAATCATTTACATATGAATTGTGATTTATCTACATATATAGAACTAAAACTTATGTACTCTCACCAACATTCGTGTTGGCAAACTTTATTTTTATACATACTACAGGTACAAGGATCGAAGAAATTAGTTTTACCTTAGGATATTATTCAAAATACAAAACAGAATGTAATTGTTGTTTATTATTGAATTTGTGTACTTGTTTAATGTTAATGAAATTAAATAATTATTGCCGCTTTAATTAGTGTCTTTTGAGCTACTGTTCAATCAGTACGTTACGCCCCGGCATGTTTCGCCGCCTTTGGTCGGGGTGTGCAGTTAGTAAGCAATAATAAAGTTAGATTGTTAGATGCGGAAAATATATAACAAGGACCACGTAAGTCCTCCATGAAGCCTTGCCTTACAAGGTTCGAAACCTCACCGATCGGAACCGGAGAAGTAACTACCAAAGGTAACAAAGGGGTTTATATTATATATATGTTGTACAACCATAAACAAGTGTTAATAAGACTACACAAGTTAACTAGAATGAAAGATTAAACTAAGTTTGACTTTTGGAAGTCAAACCTTCAAGAACACTAAGAAAATAACATTAAGATCTTTGTATTTGGGAGAGATTTTGGAGTTGTAGCAGGGGAAAATGAAAGGAAATGGTGGTGTTGATGTGCGAAACGGTCTATTAAAAACTTAACCTAACCTAGACACTCTAGTTTTAAATTTATAAATCTAGACTATCCTAATGCTAGACCACTAGACAGGCAAGTGTACCTATCAACTGTAGTAAAGCCTAATGAAGTCCGGATGTCAAACCCACAGGACACTAGCGACACCTAAACTAGACTCTGACTAATAACTTAAATAAATAGATTTAATTGATTTTTGTGTTTTTTAATTATTAAATATAAAATAAATAGTACTTACTCTAAAACTAGACACGGACAAATCAGTTTAGAACTCAAATAGGGAGAACAACTACCTAGGCATGGAATCTTACTAGTAAACTTGTAAACTCTCGGAATTGGATATATGATTGGTACCGGATTCTAAAAAATATGAAATTTAAGGAATAACTAAAGTACGCTAGATCACCTCCCGGTCTCACCAACAATACCTAAGAACCCTAATTATCATGTAAAGCTCAACGGTTTAATGGTTCGGATAACCTCCCGGTCTCACCTTACCTAAATATGCTAAGGTACCCAAAGATTAAATCACCTCCCGGTCTCTCTAATCACAAAACTCCCTAAGGCGTAGAGGGGTATTCCTATTGAATTCGGTTATAAATCGGATCTATAAGAATCTAAAGGAATCTAGGGTAACTCACTCCCGTGAAATCACTACCCAAATCCACAAAAAACCAAAACAGACGACATTTAATTACCTCCTGGTCTCCCAAGTGGCAGAATATAAGGTATCTCTAAACTCTCAGTTATCGTTCCTATGGAATACGTAAACTATATACCATAAAAGCTAGTTACAAACACACAGTAAGTAACCTAATATGCATCCATACATGAAAGACATTCACAAAGACGCAAACGGAACAATAAACAGATAATAAATTAATACCAAATACGCATATGCATCATAACCAAATAAAATAAAAAAACTTTACCAAAGCATAAACCAATCAATAAATAATCTAAAATCAAAAGTAAAACGAGTCTAAAAAGTATTCAACCAAACCCAGGCAGTACAACAGTTTAGCCAATCATAATTACGAATGAAACAAAGATATAATATATATTTTGGTTCATTGAAAAAGAAATAAATATGATTGAGCTACTAGCCTGCTTCTCTTTTTCTTTCTTTCTTTCTCTGGCTTTCTGGTCTCTTCTGGTTGAACCAGGGTGGTTCCCCCGTGACCCAAGGCTGCCCTCCTACGGCAGTAGGGTTTTTTTTTCTAAAAAAAACAACTCCCTTGCGTTTTCTTTTATTGAAAAGATTGTAGCTTGTCCTGGCCCAACCCAAACATTAGTCAAAAGAAATTTCTGAAGTCAGCCCAATTAATATTGTGGGTGTATCGGTTCATGCAAATAAATCTTAAGTAAATTAATTCTGTAGCACAATTTTTGAAAATTGAAATCCACGATTTAATTCACAACTCATAGCTACATGTCACATTAATTTATTAAGATAGTTTGAATACTTTAATAATTGACTAAATTGTGCAAACCTGACGAAATTTAAAGTAGTTTAATTTTTTATTAACTTACTTTTATTAGTATTATTGTTAGATAAATTATGTTCGATTATTCACTCGTTGATCTCAAATTTTGCAAAATATACTTTATATTAACTCGTAGTCTCATGAAACTTTATAAAATCCAAATATGAGCCAATTGAGACTAATATTTTATAAAAACCAACTCAAAACAACTCAAAAGTGTAGGGCATATTAATATAATTTATGTATATTTTAGATCACATCAAATATCCTCACACTTAAACCTTTTTCGTCCCTGAAAAAGTATTTTGCAATGGAATCAGAATTCGAAACTGATTTTTAAAACGTATAGGTTATCTTTTAAGCATAGATAAACGCAAAAACTGCGATTGCCAATATTGTTGTCCACTTAAACGCAGCCACCAGCCTATCAAGCCCCCAATTGCATTAAGCGTTTTAAGTTCAAAAGCTACGGCTACACCTACCCCATCTCAGACAAAGAGAGCTAGAAAAACTAGAGTCAAAACAGACTGGTTTGACAAATCACCATAAGCCAAGGACTCGTTGATGGTACTAAGTAGATGCACTCAGTGAAATTTGATGGATGGATGAATGGTCATGTGAAGGTCGTACGAGCATACCCTAAATATTATTGGACTTTGTCCTATATATTCCCTAAAAAAATATTTATTGACTAAAAACCTTCGAGCCCCAGTAGTGTATCCTCAGAGTCACTATCCCCTTGGTAACACGTAAACTCTAAGTCTCGTCTAGTATGTGCAACTTTGGTCTCTTTTACTAACTTTGAGAATGCTTCTTTGGCATTTTTCATTATATAACTTTCTCATGGTCATTTGCTTTTCGGACCAACTTTTCGGAATACTTATAACTTTCATAACATACTTTTTTTTCTTTTTTCTCTCTCTTTTTTTTCTTTTTTTATATCACCCTAAAGTATATACTATTTCTAAGCTCATAAAAAGATGGACATGTGGTGGTGTGCTGGTTTGAGTGCATTTAAGTCTTACCATCTCAAAGTTTTTAGATTATGGTATTCCTCCCTAAGCATCGAAATTCGGTTTCACCGTTTTTCAAATTATTATATATAAGAAATCTGCTAAAGAGGACCATCAAAGCTAGTTGGGCCTACCGACACATCACAAGCTTAGTGCGTTATCTTTTATTTAATCTCATATATAATAGTAGTTTTGAAAACCAATCTCAAATTTTTATATCATTTTCCATTCTTTGCAAAAATTTTCGTTAAAAATCGGGACAATTTTTTTTGAATATTTTTTTTTAAACTTTTTTTTTATTATAATTAATTTTTTAAAATTTTTGATTTTTTTAAGACAAAAACGTCAGTTCAGTTTCTCATCCCCACACTTAAATGTCACATTGTCCTCAATGAGACAGGAAAAAGACAAAAATTAAAGCAAATTTAAATATAAGTAAAGTGGAACAGACTCCTCTGGTAAATATGACGATATTGCCTCGCAAGTCGTGTCTCATGCCCTACATAAGGTGTATATATAGGTAAGTGGAAACGGTCAAGCATAAAGGGTTTTGCATGAAAATGGGATGGTTTAAGTCACATGTTTGCTTAAAAACTAACAAAAAAACGAGCTGGTGCAGACTGCCTTTAGCGCGGCGCTAAGGTCTCTGCCCTTGACCTTAGCGCGGCGCTAAGGTCACCTGGTGGAAATTCTGAACTTTCAAAATTGGCAGTTTTGACCCCCGGAGTTGTTTTTAAGCGTTTTAAGGTCATTTTAGTGATTGAAAAGGGTGTTTTGGAGATCCGACAAGTATAAAACAATAATGTAACATAAAATCCAATATTTTATATATTTGAAATGTTCGGGATATAATTCGGGTCGGTTTACATGATAAACGAATACACAAACGAATACGAATAAAACCCGAAATTGACGAATGTCACACTATTATCCCATCCAAAATTAGGGTGCACCCTTCATCAATAAGTCGCGTATTAAAGTGTTTTGTCTTTTTATGTTGTACCAAATTTGTAAGACCCCGTTACAGGTGCCTCACTTTAACGTTGGATTTACTCATAAACACAGTTCTGAATATTAGAGTTAATTAAAACTTTCGCGGAATAATATTAATAGTCAACCATTCATTACAAATATTCATAACTTGTCTTTTTAAAACATTAATAAAACATAGTATCGAAATATCATGACAAATCTTCAGATGCCAACCTCTTCATTCTTGCCATGTGTCCTGCTCAAACCAGTTGGCTCAATCTGTTAACCTGCGTGCATACTAAAAGTCAGCTACGCTGAGTGAGTTCTAGTTAATCAGACGACATACAATACATCCACATACTTACATATGCACCCGAAGGTACATACCTTCATATTTACTTACATAATTACATACATACGTACTTTCATTCTTTCTTTCATACTTACATACATACTTTTATTCATACATATACATTTTAAAGAGCATTCCGCCCTATAACCTTGGCTTATATTATTAGGTTCGGTTCCCTACGTTTGCCGATATTATTAGGGTCGGTTCCCTACATTCGCCGACATTATTAGGGTCGGTTCCCTACATTCGTTGACATTGTTAGGGTCGGTCCCCTACATTTGCCGACATTATTAGGGTTGGTTCCATTTTATAAATATACATTTCATGCCTTTCTATGCATTCATAATTATAACTTCCATACGTTCATACATCATTTATGCATCATATACATATCAATCATATCTTTAAACCATCCCTTGACGGGTACATGCAATATTCAAATATCGTTCATGCATCATCAAGCATTCATTCATACATAAATCATATAAGACATCCACTTACCACTTAAGGTAAGTCTATTAACTGATCACATCGAGTATGCACAACCCCGAAAACATAACAAGGAATGGGGCTAGAAACTCACCTGAACTCGATTACGTTCCCCGTTAATTGTTATTCCTTTCCTTAGCTGTGCTCGACTAACTGTATAACAATTACACGTATCAATTAACTATTACTACTCACATCGCGTTTCTAGTCTAGTAATAACCCTCAACGAACGGGGGTCCGGGGGCAGCGGGGTCTAGGGGCGACAGCCCCTAGCAGGGTCCAAGGGGCAGAGCCCTTGGCTGGGGTCGAGCTGCCAGGTCAGCTTGGAAAAATTGTATTTCCATTAACTGTCTTAACACATTTTCCATTAGAACTTTGAATCATTAATTAATTTACTAACTTAAAAGTTCAAGGGCTTCTTTGTAATTATATCATTCTTTTTCTAAGTCCAGTGACCATTCTGTCATTTTGGTAAACTTCTAGTTCGTTACTTATTCTTAACGAATTGGGTTACCATGACGAACTGATTCTTGTAACGAACTGAACCCTTTAACGAACTGGTTATTAAACAAATTGGTCATTTAGACGAATTAGTTCATATAACGAATCAACCCGCGTAACGAATTGGACCTTCTAATTCTTTATCTCCTTTAACGAATGGTAATAGCGAATCAGAAGCTAGTTCGTTATCTCATGCTTAGCGAACTTGAACACGAACTGAGTTTAGTTCGTTAGGTTAACTTTAATGAACTGCTTGGCGAATCACCCCTAATTCGTTAACGAATTAGGGTTAGGTCAGAGAATGTCAGGAACATTCTTTGACATTCCCTTTTACATCGTACCATTTCCGGCGCCTTCGCCGGAAAAACGAGTTTTGACTCGTTTTTCGCCTCGTTCGATCCAGATCTGAGCTGAGGTGACCCCTAAGCCCATCTTGGGTTCGTTTTATACCCGATTCCACCCGGATCTCGTGACTTAAACGCTTTAACGGTGTCGGCTCGTCGTTTCGCAACTAGATCTAACGGGGTTGAGCTCATACAATATCATACTATCATTACCTTGGATCGGGATCTGATTTTCCTTGGTGTTTTTGGCTAGAGAGAGAGAGAGAGAAAGATGAGAGAGAGCTAAGTGTCTGTTTTGATGGTGTATGGAATATGTGTAAATGAATAAAAAATGGGTAATTAAGGTTTATATAATTATGGATCATGGGCTTAAACCCATGGTCTTTTCAGTCTTTCCTTCATGACCCAAGTCTATAACCCATATCCATTTTACCCAACACTAGCCCGACTCATAATAATCCATATTCTCATTTTATTAACCGAACCTAGAAAAACGGGATGTTACAAAATTCGTCTCATAGCATTCTTTTCCAACTCCCTTTTTTATGCAATGAATGTGTTTATAATTTAAATAGTGATTTATGGGGTTATGAGTGAAGTGTTTTTATATTTTAGAAAAAACTGTGATTTTATAGTATATTTGAAAAGCTACTGTTCATCTCTTATAATTTTTTAATACTTTTTGAAAGTGGTTGTGAGTGATGGAAAGAGAAAAGATGACGATAAAGGTATAAAAATATTATTTAATTGAAACTGAGAGAGAAAATGTAATGCGTTTTAGTGTAATTTTTTGTTTAGAGATAAGGGTGGGATGAGAATGCTCTTAGAGAATTCTCAACCCATCATCCATTCTCATCTCTATAATTACAGAAAAAAAACACTACATTACTCTTTCCTGATCAATTAAATAATAAATTTTAAATTGGTTGTGAATACACTACTATATTTGTGTGAATACAGAAAAAAAACACTACATTACACTATTATATTTGTTGAATTGGTTGTGAATACAGTTTCTCTCTACTGTATTCACAACCAATTCAACAAATATTAAAAAATAGATAGAGACAAATTTTGTTTCCCCAAATTTACAAAAAAACCACTATATTTTCTCTCTCCATCATGTATTTACACTCACAACCACTCAAACTCACCCTATAATATGCAAACCCCACTCACATAATATTGGGGAATAAGAGCATTCTCATCCAACCCCTCATATTATGTGAGGGGGTGTTTTTATAATATAGAGAGTGATTTAAGATGTTGTGAGTGAAGAGTTTTTATATTTTATAAAACGTAGTGATTATTTTTGTATATTTGAAAAACTACTGTTCATCCCCTATAATTATTTAATATATTTTGAAAGTGGTTATGAGTGTAAGAAAGAGAAATGGTAATGATAAATGTATAAAAAAGTATTATTTAATTGATAATGAGAGAGAAAATACAGCATTTTCATCCAACTCCTTATCCATAAATCCAAAATTACACTAACATACACTAAATTTCTCTCTCCTTTTCAATTAAATAATACTTTTTTATACTTTTATCATTACTAATTTACTATATCTCTTTCCTTCACTCACAATCATTTCAAAATATATTAAAAAATTATAGGGGGTGAACAGTAGCTTTTCAAATATACAGAAAAATCACTACGTTTTATAAAATATAAAAATTCTTCACTCACAACACCTTAAATCACTCTCTAAATTATAAAAACACTCCTCAACATAATATAGGGCATTGGATGAGAATGCTCTAAGATAAGAACCTCTCATATAGTATATTTGGGGGGCGTATAGAGTACGAGTTGATAACTGATTTGATAATCTGACGTACTCTGTAAGCCCCGTATAGCCTTTTTTAACTAGTAATTTTTTAAATAAATAATTAAAATATTAATTGGTTTTTGTATTAATAATGTAAAATAAATAATTTAAGATACTAATTATTTTTATTTTAATACTTTTTTTGAATTACCACTTTTATAAAAATATTAATTAATCTTTTAAAAAGCAAAGATGAAGCACCCCACACCTTTCATATTTTTTCAACACTGTCAAACCTACAATCACTTCTCGATCTCTTTGAAATCCAACTGTCTTGACCGTCGGCCGTCACCAACAACCGTAGTTGTCTTCACTTCAAGACTTGTTCTAGGATTATCATGATTGTCACTAAGCAATGGCAAGTGACCATCATTCCAATAATCCCACAAGCTTAAATATTCTATATAATCATAATATGAAAATCCTACTATGATGAAAAGCAAGGTTTGTATATATGTCCTATATATGCAGTGTCTCCTCAAAAAAGTAAAGGTGTGTCTAGAGAAAACCCCACTTTTGTGGATTTCTATTTTTTTCTTTTGTATAAATGAATTCGGGTCAAAACGATAGAGGAACAATTTAAAACTAATTGGTGATACATGACACGTTTTTGTTCAAAAGATCATTAATATTATTTATTTTGTCTGCATAATGAATTTTATTTTTCGAGTGAGATTTCCTAAAAGATCATTCACGTGACCATTTTGATACTACTCCTATCTAAGCACCCTAGTTTTAATGGGTTATTTGCTTTTTAGGATAAATGAATTCGGGTCATAAACAAGTTAATACATTACTAGAACGATTAAAAACTATCTGGTTATATGCGTGACACATTTAACTTGCCCCGCCAAATTCTTTTTGAAAGGCCAAATATATATAAATAAAACGAAAAACTCCTATCCACTAGCTCGGAGCTCAAAGAATATACAACAAACAAAGACACACAAGCAGTGCCGACCCTACGTTATAATCAAGTAAAGCTAGGGCTTGAGGCCTTTAATTTGAGAAGGCCTCCATTCATAAGCTAGGTTTGTTATTGAGAGACAGAGAGATCGAGAGCAGAAGAAAAATCAGTTAAGTTGGTGAAGTATATGACGATATGATGAAAGTAGGTTACATGTTTTTTTTGGATAAGAAATGATGGTTAAAAAGGACAGTGAATGTGAGCCACTTATTTTCTTTCTATTTATCTTTTTGTGTTTTTTTTTAACGACCAACTAAGTAACGCCGGGTACTCCGTACGCGACCCCTATTGGCTAAAGGTAGCCCGAGCCGGCCACTAGTACGGACGGACGGAGCCCCTAGCGGTTCACCTATTGAGGGATTCACATTCACCGGATAAAACCCGACCTCCACGCCCGCCAAATGGCACGACAGCGAGGAGCCGGTAAAACCGGGTTAAGTTTTTTTTTAAGAATGGATTTTTACTCCTATTTTTATTAATCTATATGTTTCACGTGCATATCCATTAACTATGTTGTTTATAATTATAAATGTTATCAATATTCAACATATTTATTATGCATATTTTCTACAGCTTTGTATTATATGTGTGTAAAAAATTCAAGATTATATGTATCAAAGGTTGAATATTACGATTCCTACAAATGTATCATGTTATTAAAGTTTAGTATTATCGATATTTGACGGAATAGAAATGTAGGTTGATAACAATAAAACTCGTAAAAGGGCTTCAATTTTTCAATGTGCTTTAGGCCTCTAAAAAAGTTGGGCCGGCCCTGCACACAAGTTAACCCAGACTATATCAACATACGCTTATAAAGGAAGTTAATAAAATTGAGCCTAGTGTGTCTTGCACCAAGTTTTTCAATCAAGTGTGTTTCTTTTTCCTAGGTTCTTCAACCATAAAAATGATTGTTTTATCAAAACTACATGGTTTTATAGGTTGGTAGTTAGTTTTGTAACCTTAAAATGATTCCATCAAAAGGCTACCTTTCAATGAGTAAAAGCTAGAGTGTTTGGTTCACTTAAAACACACCTTTTAAGCTCATATAGTCTCTAAGTTTCATAAATAAATATGATAACTCTTTCAGAGCCTACCTCTTAATCAGGTCTCCAGTTTATAACAAAATTGCCAAACAACCCCATAATAAATAACTTATTGTATTATAAGTGTAACATATGGTCTTCTACTAGGGTTGTTTACAAACCGAGCCGAATCGAACACAGACTTGCTCATACTTGGTTTGGTTTAAAGCGAGCCGAACCGAGCGGATTGAATTTAAAGAAGCTAGCGATATTTTGATGCTTGAAGTCTTGAACTTAGTTTGGTTTGAAACCGAGTGGCTTGGTTTTGCTTTATTTTGTACAAAGTTTTTAATTTTACATTAAAAAATTGGTTTTTATTGGTCCCAATTATTTCATTTTTGTCGGCGTTGGTCCCAACTTTCATTTTCGCTGGCAACGGTCCCAACTTTCACATACGATTCTTCCACCAGTCTGTGACTAACGGAGTAACAACTCCGTTATGTAAATGTGGATGTGTCTGTCATAGTTGTCAAAATCATATAACCGCCTGTGTATTATACTCAAACTAGTATATATGTCAATTCAACGCAAAACTATCAGGGCCGGCCTTGGGGTGAGGCAAGGTGGTCGACGGTCACAGACCCGACACTCGCTAGGCCCGAAATTTTTTTATTTTTTAATTATATTGTATCTTTATGAAATACAATATGTATATTTAATGTTTAAACCTAATTACATAACCAATAGTTTTGTCTAGTGGCAAAGAGTATTACTCCTAATCAAAAGGTTATGGGTTGAAGTCCCATTTGTCACATGTTTAATCCTTTTTTTATACAAAAGTTTTTTACACAACCTAAATTATAACAAAGTAAACCCATATAAAATTTAAATTGTTTAAACCCAACAAAATACTTCTTTTACTTAAAGCCCAAAAAAATTTTCGCCTTCAGCCTAGTTTTTTTTTTGTTTTCTCGGAGCCGGCCCTGAAAACTATGTTACATAATAAAACAAATCATTTAAAAAAAAGTAGCATAATGCATAAAAACAAAAACCTAAATAACACACATGGGCTCAACTCAAACTAGTTTATATATAACCCTTGCCTACAATTCTTAAAACGCAAAAACCTTTACTACAATTCTTGAATTAATCGTCAACTTGTTCAGTTAGTCAGTAACTACAAGGTATCATTATTTATATCTTCCTGTAAATAATAATTCTCGATGCTTCGATCTATTATTGTCCATAAATGACTCGTGTAGGGTTTTTATTTTAACTTAAAAAACATAAAATATAGGAAATAACAATCCATGTGATTTGAAAGTACATGTTTGCTTCATACTAAATAAAAACCTACAAACAACAAGCGCTTTTAAGGGTACCAACGTTTCTCGGACATGTATCGAAATAAAGTCTGTATCTCGAAACACTCATGTTGTTAATACGTTCTTTTTGTATGTAATAAAATATGTACTTTTACATTATGTGTTTTTATCTTAATACCACGTCGGCTATTACTTCCTATATTTTGTAATTTTTAAGAAATTTTTTTTAAGAAAAATATATGCATATATATGAGTCATATAAGGGCTATACGATCCACGAAGCATATACGGTTCGTGTAGGAGCTATACGAAACAATGAAACAAAACATGACATTAGCATACACAAACTGACATAATTCCTGGACCAATACAATTCGTATAGGTTTACCTTGTGTTCAAATAACCAATATGGTGTGTGTAACCCAATCCAACGTTTTTATTGTAGGCACAAAATCGTGTTGTGTTTGAAATAATGGTTGAGAGCGGGAAACTTCAGATCGAGAAGTTTGATGGAAAAGACTTCAGCGGTGGAAAATGCAAATCGAGGATTTGCTGGTTGAAAAGGATTTGGACATGGTATTGGGTGAAAGACCCGAGAGTATAAAACTAGACGAGTGGGAGACTTTGGATAAGAAAGCCAAGGCGGTTATTAGGTTGTCACTGACGAAGGATGTTGCGTTCAACATTCTCAAGAAAACTACTGCGCGCGGGATTATGGATGCATTGTCTAGTATGTACGAGAAGCCTTCGGCGGCTGATAAGTTTGACCTAATACGTGAACTGGTCAACACGAAAATGAAAGAAGGAGATTCGATTATATTGCACATCAACAACTTGAATTCGATTTTGTCAAGACTTGGGTTGGTTGGTATTAAATTTGAGGATGAGGTTCAGGCTCTATTACTGTTATCGTCATTGCCTTATAGCTGGTCAGGGACTGTTACAACGATTACTAGTTTTACCAGCGAGCTCACTTTTGATGGATTCGGGATCTTATTTTGGGCGAACTTGTTAGC